>NC_087576.1:1545000-1736583 GCF_036250125.1 Pseudopipra pipra
CGCCCAGAAATTGATTTTTTAAAATTATTTTTAATTATTTTTTAATTTATACTATTTTTATATTATTTATTTTATTTATTTATAATTTTTAATTATTTTTCCCCCAAGTAAATTATTCTTTTCGGGTCTGTGCCCAGAAATTTGTTTTTTAAAATTATTTTTAAATTATTTTTTATTTATATTATTTTGATATTATTTATTTTATTCACTTATAATTTTTTTAATTATTTCCCCCCCACAAATTATTCTTTTCAGGTCTGCGTCCAGAAACTGATTTTTTTAAATTATTTTAAAATTATTTTTTATTTATATTATTTTGATATTATTTATTTTATTCACTTATAATTTTTTTAATTATTTCCCCCCCATAAATTATTCTTTTCAGGTTTGCACCCAGAAATTTATTTTTTAAAATTAATTTCAATTATTTTTATTTATATTATTTTGATATTATTTATTTTATTCACTTATAATTTTTTTAATTATTCCCCCTCCCCCAGTAAATTATTCTTTTCAGGTCTGTGCCCAGAAATTGATTTTAAAATTATTTTTAAATTATTTTTTCATTTATATTATTTTGATATTATTTTATTTATTTATTTATTTATTTATTTATTTATTTGTAATTTTTAATTATTTTTTCCCTCCAAGTAAATTATTCTTTTCGGGTCTGCATCCAGAAATTGATTTTTAAATTTTTTTTTTAATTATTTTTCATTTATATTATTTTTATATGATTTATTTTATTCATTTATAATTTTCAATTATTTTTCCCCTCCCCAGTAAATTATTCCTGTCAGGTCTGTGCCCTTGCAAAGTTTTGCCAAGTCCACGTCCCTGATTTCCAAACTTATTGGGGTCCTGCAGCTCCCACCAGACCCTCCTCTTCCTCTTCTTCCTCCCCTCCATCTCCCGTTTAAATGCTGAAACAAAATCAACAAATAAGATTTTTACTTTAAAAAAAAAAACAACCCACCCCCTATAACTCATTTTATTCACAGCCACTAATTCCATTAATTATGTTATGATGCAATTAAGCATTTCATTTCCTGGCTATTAAAGCTTAAATTATTTATTAATAATTACAGATCATTAGCTGATAATGTTCACTCGGCAGCTGAATAATTCATCCCCTTCCCCCGAGTTTTCTCCCCACACTCCTTGACATTTGTCTCTAATATTTATTATTTTTTTTTAGTTTGGACATTTCTTTTCCAGCCCAGGGAAATTTCCCAACCTCTGGTGTTTTGAGGGGGGCACAGCCAGGCCTCATTTGCCCCTCAAAAGGTTCTTTTTCCAGCTTTTTTGGGGGCTGGAGATGGAAATATGGAGAGAAATAGGATTTCTTGTCCTCTCCTGCAGGTTCAGCAACAGCCCCTTTTGGCTTTCTGGGATATTTATCAGCAAACCCTGTGGGGTAATAACAACAAAGCCAATGTAATAATGACCAAAGCAGAGATAAGAATAAAAAAACTGGTGATAATGATAAATAAACAGGTGATAATAACAAATAAACCAGTGATAATAACAAATAAACCAGTGATAATAACAAATAAACCAGAGATAATAATCAATAAACCAATGATAATAATAAATAAATAGGTTATAACAATCAATAAACCAATGATAATAATAAATAAATGGGTGATAACAATAATCAAAGCAGCCTGGAAGGATGAGTCCTGGAGGAAAAGGCCCCTTGGAAGGAGGGAATTGCTGCTTTTGGATGCTTTTGGATTTTTGGATTTCAGAGCAGGACATCCTTGGGATTTTGGGGCAGCAGATCCTTGGGATTTTGAGGAGGAATCTCCAGGATTTGGGGGCAGGAGATCCCTGGGATTTCAGGCAGAGCGACCCTTGGGCTTCAGGGGTAGGAAGTCCTTGGGATTTCGGGGAAGAGTCTCCAGGATTTTGGGGAAGGATCCCTTGGCTTTGGGAGGAGGATCCCTGGGATTCAGGAAGAGAAATCCATGGGAGGGTTTTAGGGAGGGAAATCCTTGGGATTTGGGCGATTTGGAGCCGGATTTTGCGCCGGAATCTCCGGGATTTTTGGGGCGACGAACCCAAAATGAGGATATTTTTTAACCCCCCCAAGAAAGCTCAGAAACGTTCCTTTTCTTCCTGCAGTGACCTTGGAAAAGGCAGAGGGGAGGGAAGGGAAGGGAAGGGAAGGGAAGGGAAGGGAAGGGAAGGGAAGGGAAGGGAAGGGAAGGGAAGGGAAGGGAAGGGAAGGGAAGGGAAGGGAAGGGAAGGGAAGGGAGGGAAGGGAAGGGAAGGGAAGGGAAGGGAAGGGAAGGGAAGGGAAGGGAAGGGAAGGGAAGGGAAGGGAAGGGAAGGGAAGGGAAGGGAAGGGAAGGGAAGGTGAAGGAAGGGAAGGGAAGGGAAGAGAAAGGAAGGCTCATATTCCTCCAGACAAGGAGCTCTCCAGGGAGCTCTCCAGGGGCTGAAGTGACGCTTCCCAAAGCAAGGGATGGCTCCTAAAGCTCGTCTTCTGTGACAGCCAGTGGGGTTTTTTGGGATAGAACCTGAAGGCTCTGACCAGGGCTGATGTGGGAATACAGAGGGGGAGAGGGGCAAGTGCCTTCCCTGCTTTGGAGAGTGTGCTGGGATGGGGGGATTTGCCTGAAGCCATCCAAGATACACCCAGTTTCTCCTCCTGGTCATCCAGAATTTCCTCCTGGTCACCCAGTGTCTCCTCCTGGTCATCCAGAATCTCTCCTGGACACCCAGAATTTCCTTCTGGTCACCCAGGGTCTCATCCTGGTCACCCAGGATTTCCTCCTGGTCACTCAGCCTCTCCTCCTGGTCATCCAGAATCTCTCCTGGTCATCCAGAATTTCCTTCTGGTCACCCAGTGTCTCCTCTTGGTCATCCAGAATCTCTCCTGGACACCCAGTATATCCTTTTTCTGGGATCCTTTGGAAATCTTCAGGGCCCAGACCAGGCTGGGAACTGGATTGCTGGTGGGGAACAGAGTGGCTCAGGGAACACAGGGATCCTTTTTGAGGGCTGGGTGGGATAAAACCCCAGTCCCAGCAGTTCCAGCAGCACAGTGAGAGGGACAGCGATGGCAGAGCGAGTGTGTTGTTAATTAAAGGAAGCTCTGAGAGCTCAATTCCCCACAATTACACAAACCCTCAATATAAATGCAGCCATTTATCTCAAAGCCCTATAAAAATGGACCATTCCCTCGCTGCCTGGTGGGTTCTTACCAGACCCAGGCTCAGCTTTCCCAGGCAGGGGCTGCAAATTCTGATCCTTCCTTTCCCCTGCCTCGAACAAACTGGAACCTCAGAAGTTCTTCGGGAGGCAGGAGCTGGAAACAGCAGCTCCAAAGGAGCAGAGTGGGAAGAGCTGGAAAGGCTTCTCGTTTCCTGGCTGGCTTTTAACTCCCCTCACTATCAATTAACATTTTCCAGAGTGAAAAGTCATCCCGGGCTGAGGGAGCCCGAGGTCTCGAGTTGAGAGAGTCAGGGCTCGACTTTCTGATTATTTCAGCTCTTTTCCTCTGGAGCTGGGGAGAGCTGGTTCAGGCAGAGCCTTTCAGGGCTGATTTCCGCTCCTGATAAAGCACGGGGGGGTTTAATTAAAGGAGAAATTACCAGTGGAGAGGCTCCTTTTGCTGGGGAGGAGGGGGGGGCACAAAGGAGAGAGCAGGGCCTGGAGCCACCCCCACTCCGTGGGTGAAACTGTGTCCAGATGTAATTAAGATCCTGAGTGCCCCAGAAAGGCCTTGGACTGCGATAAATGATTCATGTGGGGAAGAGAAATCACTTCTCATTCCAAAAAAATCCACCCAGAGGGAGAACTGTGCCGGTATTTGACTGGCAAAGCCTCCCCCAGGGGCTTTGGTGGGGTGGGCAGGGGGCGCAGGGGGCAGGGACTCTCTGGTGGGGGGGCTGAGATCGACCTGGAACAGGTTCCAGGGAAAAAGGGGACGGGTTTTCCCATCCGACAGGGTGGTCCCAACCCCACGGTGGGTTCCATCCCACAGTTCCAACCCACAGGGCACCCCCCCAGCCCCAGAATTCCCAGTTCCAAGAGTCCCGGGGCGTGGGAGCGAGGAGCTGACCCTCGGTTTTCCTCCCATCCCCCGAGTTTGACGGGAATTCTTTGAGGTGTGCCCGGCCCCGGCCCCAGCAGCCCTCCCCTCCCACCGGCACAATCTGCCAGGCAGATGCTCCCCTGGAAACCCCGTTAAAATAATTCCTCTGCCGGTCTCCATGCGCTGAGTGAAGGATGAAATCGATGTCAGCCACAAACAAAATTAGTTACATAAAGCCCGGTTTGAAAAAAAAAAACCAAAACAAGGGGCGGGAGGGGAGCGGAGCTGCCTTTTAAACTTAATTATGCACATGTTTCTCAGCCGGGGTTTATTGAATCGTATGGCCCCAACCATAAACAAACAGTGAAAAACCTGCCGGTGTCGAGAAAGAAAAGCAGCTTTAAAAATCAAATATTTGTTTCTGAGCCCCGGGAGCTTAGCCCTCCCCCCCTGCACCGAAGTCGGGAGGGAAGCAGCACATTCCCTGGGATGGGGGTGGGTGGATCTTCCCCCACCGGCGCAGGAGCAAGGGGAGGTGGCTGCTCCCAAGGGTTCCACGGGCTCCCAAACCTCGGGATCAGTGGGTTTGGATGGGATGTTGGGATGGAATCCTTCCCTGGGAGGGTGGGAGGCCCTGGAATGGATTTCCCAGAGAAGCTGTGGCTGGGCCATCCCTGGAAGTGTCCAAGGCCAGGTTGGAGCAACCTGGGCTAGTGGGAGGTGTCCCTGCCCGTGGCAGGGGGTGGAATGGGATGGGCTTTAAGGTCCCTTCCAGCCCAGGATTTATGGATTATCCGTGTCCATCTCAGCCCCTCTCCACCCTCGGCATCACCACCATTCCTTTTCCAGGGCAGGCTCAGCACTTCTCTCTGCCAGTTGTTTGGATTTTTTTTGTGGAAACCCTTCAGGGCAGCCCTGCCCTTCCAGGGGCCATCCCAGCACCGGCACAACCCCGAGGGCAGGGATTTATTTGGGGGGCAGAGCCTGGGGGTCCATCCTGGGGCAGCGAAACCCTCCCTGACATGTGGGAGCGCAGCCTCTGCCTGTCCCTGTCCCTATCCCTGTCCCTGTCCCTGTCCCTGTCCCTGTCCCTGTCCCTCTCCCTGTCCCTCTCCCTGTCCCTGTCCCTGTCCCTGTTCCCGTCCCTGTCCCCGCCCGGACCAACCAACACCAAAACCTTGTTTTTAAGGGCACTCCAACCTTCCCCCTCGGCCGCGCGTCCGGGAGGGTCGTTCGGGAGCTCCGGGGTTCAATAATTCCAGCCGCTCTCCCTTTCCCCGGGAATTATCCCGCTCCTTTCCCTCCGATCCCCGCCCCCGGAGCATCAGCTCCCGGCAGATGCCCTTCGAGCTGTCCCGGCTGCCGCAGGGAGCTTTTTTTCCCCCGCGGTTGGATCCGTCCCAGCGCGGCGTGGGAGGAAGGCGAGGCGATGGCTCAGCATTTCCAGCATCCTCCCCCGAGGATGGAGCCGGTTTTCCAGGTTTTGGGTGCCCTGTGCTGCTCTGGGGACCCTTCAGGGACCAGGGGAAGGTGGGAGCAGGAGACCTGCGATCCTGGAGCACTCAGGGGTCAGGGAAAGGGGGAAGGGGGAGATCTGGGATCCTGGAGCACTCAGGGAAAAGTGGGAGTGGGAGATCTGGCATCCTGGAGCACTCATGGATGAGGGGAAGGTGGGAGCAGGAGACCTGGGATTCTGCAGCACTCAGGGAAAAGTGGGAGCAGGAGACCTGGGATCTTGGAGCACTCAGGGGTCAGGGAAAAGTGGGAGTGGGAGATCTGGGATCCTGGAGCACTCAGGGAAAAGTGGGAGTGGGAGACCTGGGATCTTGGAGCACTCAGGGGTCAGGGAAAAGTGGGAGTGGGAGACCTGGGATCCTGGACTGCTCAGGGGTCAGGGAAGTGGGACCAGGACACCTGGGATCCTAGGAAACCTCAGGCTCCGGGGGAAGGTGGCAGAAGGACACTTGGGATCCTGGAGCACTCAGGGTCCAGGGAAGGTGGGAGCAGCCCCTGGGCAGCAGGAAACCTGGAATGCTGCCCATGGGATGCATCCTGGGGCTCGGCATCCCTTCCTCACCGTGGCTGCAGGTGAGGCTGGAGACTCTGCTCCTCAAATCCCTCACGGCCAAGGAGGGAAATATTTATTTGCAGCTGGATATTTATTGAATAAATAGGAAGGAGATGATTTTTGGAGGGAGGGGGGGAAGAAAAAGAAACAAAAAAGAGAACAAACAAAGCAGCTCAGGCAGCCTCCCTGTCTTATCAACCCTCAAGTTCTCCTTCATCTGTGCTCAAATCTCTATAATTTACTCGTCTTTCCCTCGCAGTGTTTACAGCTTTTATGTCGTTTGAAGGTTATTTATAACAATTATGTAAGGAGGAAAGAAAAGTTCCATAAACTGAGGTAATTTACTGTAAAATATACACTGGGAAGGGGGGGGGAAATTAAATAAATAATCAGGAGCCTGTTTCCTGCGTTGAAAGGAGAGGGGGGCACCTTTCTGGTGGCATCCAAGCGAGAGGATTATTGATGGAATTTTGGGAAGGGAAAGGAAATCGGGGCATCCATGGGCAAGGTGTGGTGGGACAGGGGTGGGAGCAGCTCTGGGGGGGGGAATGGCCAAGACAACACGGCCTGGGAGGGGGTTAAACCTCATTTTCCAGAGGCCAGGAGCTGAGCTTGTCCTGGGAAGGATCCCACTGGGCTCCACGCTGCATCCTTGGGGTGCAAAGGGGCTTTTCCTGCATCCCTGGGCTGCAAAGGAGCTTTTCCTGCATCCCTGGGCTGCCAAAGGAGCTTTTCCTGCATCCCTGGGCTGCCAAAGGAGCTTTTCCTGCATCCTTGGGCTGCAAAGGGGCTTTTCCTGCATCCCTGGGCTGCAAAGGAGCTTTTCCTGCATCCCTGGGCTGCAAAGGAGCTTTTCCTGCATCCCTGGGCTGCAAAGGAGCTTTTCCTGCATCCCTGGGCTGCCAAAGGAGCTTTTCCTGCATCCCTGGGCTGCCAAAGGAGCTTTTCCTGCATCCCTGGGCTGCCAAAGGAGCTTTTCCTGCATCCCTGGGCTGCCAAAGGAGCTTTTCCTGCATCCCTGGGCTGCCAAAGGAGCTTTTCCTGCATCCCTGGACTGCAAAGGAGCTTTTCCTGCATCCCTGGGCTGCCAAAGGAGCTTTTCCCAGTTCCCTGGCAGGGCTGGGAAGTGGGTCAGGGGGATCTCAGGGCTCTCAGTGGCAGGAGGCTCCTTCAGCTCTGCCTCTGCAAGGGGCTGGAAGAGAATCACCCCTGGATAAGGCTCCCCCAAAATAATAATAATAATAATAATACCAATAATAATAATAATAAAAAGAGAGGCTGAGAGGGGATAAATGAATTCATCAGCTGCAGAGCTGTAGTTATTAGACACGGGCAGTGGAGTGCAGCAAGTGCTGAGGCAGCATTTGGGCTCTTAATTCGGCCTCTGCAGCTCTTCAGCCCCTCGAAATCCCACCCTGGAGACAGGGAAAGCTCAGCAGAAGGAGCCAAAGGCAGCGCCGGTGCCAAACCCGGGCAGTGCCAGGGCGGGGCAACCCCAGGGCCTCGTCCAGGAGGGGTTTTTAATCCTCCCCCGGCGGGGGAAAATCACTGTCTTCCCTTGCCGTGCCCGCTCACGTGTGCTTTTGTTTTCCCTCCGCTTCCCCAGCAGTAATTACCTCCACAGCCGGCGTTTAAGGAGCGTCGTAAACACGAGGAACAATAAATGGAACGGAAGAGGGAACAATTGGCTGTAAATAAACACACAGGTAACGAGGAGGAGACAAAACAAACCCGCTGGTGACACAGAGCTCT
This sequence comes from Pseudopipra pipra, assembly GCF_036250125.1. Lineage (NCBI taxonomy): Eukaryota > Metazoa > Chordata > Aves > Passeriformes > Pipridae > Pseudopipra > Pseudopipra pipra. The sequence continues at coordinate 1,552,866 of NC_087576.1, forward strand.
GCAGGGGAGCGCCGGGCCGGGAATGGAGCAGCTGGAGAAGCTGCCAGGGGGTCAAATATCCCGGGATGTCGTTCCAGGGGGGGCTCAGGGGCGTCAAAGGCACCAGAGTGTCCCTGATGTGCACCCTGAAGGGTCACAGGGGGGATTTTGGGGGTCTCTGTGGGTGAACTCCTCCTTCCTTGCCCCTGAGGAGGATGCAGGGGGGTTGGATGAGGATGCAGGACGGATTATGAGGATGCAGGATGGTTCCTGAGGATGCAGGATGGTTCCTGAGGATGCAGGATGGTTGGATGAGGATGCAGGATGGTTTGGTGAGGATACAGAGTGGTCTGAGAAGGTTGCAGGGTGGTTTGAGGAGGTTTCAGGATGTTTGATGAACATGTAGGATGGTTCCTGAGGATGCAGGGTGGTTGATGAGGATGCAGGATGGATTATGAGGATGCAGGGTGGTTTGTGAGGATACAGGATGGTTGATGAGGATGCAGGATGGTTCCTGAGGATGCAGGATGGTTGATGAGGATGCAGGATGGATTATGAGGATGCAGGGTGGTTTGTGAGGATGCAGGATGGTTTCAGGGAGATGCAGAGCGGTCTGAGAAGGTTGCAGGATGGTTTGAGGAGGATTCAGGATGTTTGGTGAGCATGTAGGATGGCTGATGAGGATGCAGGGTGGTTGGATGAGGTTACAGGATGGTTCCTGAGGATGCAGGATGGTTCCTGAGGATGCAGGGTGGTTGGATGAGGATGCAGGATGGATTATGAGGATACAGGATGGTTTGTGAGGATGCAGGATGGTTCCTGAGGATGCAGGATGGTTCCTGAGGATGCAGGATGGTTCCTGAGGATGCAGGGTGGTTGATGAGGATGCAGGATGGTTGATGAGGATGCAGGGTGGTTGATGAGGATGCAGGGTGGTTGATGAGGATGCAGGATGGTTCCTGAGGATGCAGGGTGGTTCCTGAGGATGCAGGATGGTTCCTGAGGATGCAGGGTGGTTGATGAGGATGCAGGATGGTTCCTGAGGATGCAGGGTGGTTGATGAGGATGCAGGATGGTTCCTGAGGATGTAGGGTGGTTCCTGAGGATGCAGGGTGTTTGGAGGGGGATCCTGCCTCCCCCAGTGCCTCTCCAGGCTGTGTTTTTGGAGGCAGAGGGCAGGCAGGGCAGTTGGGAGGCTGCAGCTCCCGCTGCCCTCGGGCTTTGACACCTCCTTGAAGGAGAATTCCCAGTGAGCCCCTTTGGGCTCCTGGGAGGCAGCAGGGGTTGTTTTCCTCCTCCCAGCTCCCCCAGTTTGGAGCCCAGTGAGTCTGTCCAGGGGCCGTGTGAGACAAAAGAAGAGGTTCTTTAATTTTGTTCTAATTTCCAGTGATGTTTGCTAAGTCACTGTGGGCCCTTATCAGCCCTTTCCATTTCCTGAGGAATCCCATTCTCTTCTCTGTCCTCTCTGAGCTCGAGCCCCAGATCTGAAGAGCTGTTTATTATCTGCTTTGCCTCCTGATAAGCTCCTGTTTATAAATTCGCCTCCCCTTCTATATATCTCCATTTGCTTGTTGTTTGGTTTTTGTTTTTGGTTTTTTTTCCTTCCTGATTTTTTTAATTTATTTATTTCTTTTTAAACTGTAGATAAGACATTTTCTCCCTTTTTGCTGGCTGCCTGCCAGCCCAGGGCCCCTCTCCAGCCCTGACATCGCCTCGGGGACGTTGGGGGTTCGTATTTCGGGTAAATTCACTCACTTCAGGGTCACCCAGGAGGGGTTTTTTTCCCCCTCGACCACCAGCTCTGGATGGGACCTTCCCATTCCATGGGGTGCAGCTCCCAGGGGGATGCAGGAGGATGCAGAGGGATGCAGGAGTGTGCACAAGATGCAGAAGGACACAGAAGGATGCAGGAGGATGAAAGAGGATACAGGGGGACGTTGGAAGATGCAGGAGGGAGCAGGAGGAATCAGGAGGATGCAGGAAGGTGCAGAAGGACACAGGAAGGTGCAGAAGGACAGAGGAAGGTGCAGAAGGATGCAGAAGGGTGCTGGGGATGCAGGAATGTGAAGGAGGATGCAGGAGGGTGCAGGGGATGCAGGGAGATGCAGGAGGATGCAGGAGGATGCAGGGGATGCAGGGAGATATAGGGGATGCAGGAGGATCCAGGGATGCAGGAGGATGCAGGGGGATGCAGGAGGATGAAAGAGGATACAGGGGGATGCTTGAAGATGCAGGAGGATGCAGGAGGATCCAGGGGATGCAGGGATGCAGGGGGATGCAGGAGGATGCAGGGAATGCAGGGAATGCAGTAGGATGTAGGGATGCAGGAGAATACAGGAGGATGCAGGGGATGCCAGAGGATCCAAGGATGCAGGAGGATCCAGGGGATGCAGGGAAGCAGGAGGATGCAGCTCCCAGGGAGCTGAGGCAGGAGAGGACCTGGCTCTGGAATTGCTCTGGGACTGTCCCCACCTACACCAAGAGGAAACAGCCCCAAAACCTCCTTTCCTTCCCATTTCCCGACTTCCCTGAGCGGGGCTTTACCAAACCTGTGCTCCCAGAGGGAAGGGACAGCTGTGGCCCCCCAGGAAATATTTCCAGAGCACAAAGTTGTCCCCAGCCACCCCCCAGGGCAGGAGGGGGGACGATCCATCAGCCCCGGGTGTCACCTCAGGGCCTCTTTGCCGCCCGGAAAAGCCGGATCCATCCCGCTCCTTCCCAGCAAGGACACCCAGCAAGGTCCCTGTCACCCGCCTGAAATATGGAGAGGCCACCAGGGCTGGGAAAACTTCCACCAAACCCAGCTTTTCCTTTGAATTACTCCCGAGGTTTGCTCTGCTGCCCGGCCAGGGAGAGGCTCCGGCTGTTCCCAGCAGGGGCCCGGGGTGCAGATTCCCGAGGGGGGGACGGATGAACTCGGCTCCAGGCAGGGGGGAAGAGTCACCAGGACCTGCTGTGGGGTTTGGGGTTGGGGCTGGACCCGGTGGCTGCACTGGAATTCCTGGGCAAAGGGCTCCTGGTGGAGGTGGGGGGCACTGGGAGGGATCCTGTGCTCCGGGTCCCGGCTGGAGCGTCGTGTTCCCGAGGGAGGGATCCCTGAGGAGGTTCCCAGGGGCTGAGCCCAGGGCTGAGGACACTGAGAGGGTTTAATGGGGCAGGAGGATGCAGGGGGGGCAAAAGGATACAGGAGGGTGTCAGGGGGTGTAGGAGGATGAAGGGGGATGCAAAAGGATACAGGAGGGTGTCAGGGGGTGTAGGAGGATGAAGGGGGATGCAGGAGGATGCAAAAGGATACAGGAGGGTGAAAGGGATGCAGGGGGATGCAGGAGGGTGCAGGGAGATGCTGGAGGATGCAGAGGAATGTAGGAGGATGCAGAGGAATGTAGGAGGACTCAGGAGGAGCCGTGGGGATGCAGGAGGGCACAGAAGGACTCAGAGGGATACAGGAGGGTGCAGGGAGATTCTGGATGGTGAAGGAGGATGCAGGAGGATGCAGGAGGGTGCAGGAGGATACAGGAGGATGCAGGAGGGTGCAGGAGGATACAGGAGGATGCAGGAGGGTGCAGAGATTGCAGAGGACACAGAAGGACGCAGGGGCTCCACAGTGCAACCAGCCCAATCCCTCCTGGCTCTATTTTGCAACCATCCCACCGAGGGCAGGGGGCAGAGCAGCACCCAGAGCCCCTTCCCTGCCCCAGGCCATGGGGAGCAGCACCCAGAGCCCTTTCCCTGCCCCAGGCCATGGGGAGCAGCACCCAGAGCCCTTTCCCTGCCCCAGGCCATGGGGAGCAGCACCCAGAGCCCCTTCCCTGCTCAGCCGAGCAGCTCTGCCAACATCTCCTCTGTGCACAGCTGTTCAAAGACAATAAAAATTACCCTCCTGCCCTGCAGACTTCTCTCTGACAGCCCGTCTGGGGCTGATCTGTGGCCAGCAGGAGCCCTGTGTCAGGATGGGGGCCTGGCTGAGAGCAGGCAGGCTCTCCCCGGGCTCGGAGCTTGGTCAGAGCCTCTTTCAAGCAGGGTTAAAAATGCATGAGGGGACAAGGATCACAACTGTGAGTCTGCCAGGAACCAAGGCTGCTGCTTTGACTTCACCCCCTGCATCCACCACGGGGACCCCCCGGAGCATCCCTGCTCCCGGTTTGGAGGGACAGGCCGGGGTCAGAGGGATGCTCATCCCTCATTCCCAGCCCCTCCCAGCCCCTCCCAGCTCCTCCTGTTGCCCGTTTCTGCCTGGTTTTTGCAGGGGCAGGAGGAGTTTTGCTGTGAAAAGTCCATTCCAAAGCTGCCACGTGCTGCCCATCCAACCCCTGGGAGATCCCAGCTCACGCCAGAGGGAAGCTCTTCCCTCTGGGAAGATTCCCTCCGGATTTAACTTGGGAAAATGATAATAAAAGGGCAAAAACCCCCTCAATTCCATGCTGGCCTTGGGGAGGGGAGGTGATTTCCCAGCCATGTGGGGGGTGGATGGGTCTCCAAGGCTTTGCTCCTGCCTGGCATCGTGTGGAGCATCCCTGGCACGTCCCCTCCCGTGGCACAGGGGGCACGGGTTTGGCAGGGCTGTCTGTGAGCAGGGGGCATGGGGGGGGGGACTGCAGCCCTCATTTGGGAAGGGAGTTGCCATGGAAACCCATCCCTTTCCTTTCTGACCACTGGAGAACACTTGTTCTCTGGTGCCAGGGAGGGAAACTTGAGCGGGAGGGGGGTGGGAGGGAGGTGGGGAACGAAACAGGGGGGAAAAACTGGGGGGAGAAAATTCCCTGGCAGAGGAGAAAACGCCCCTGTGAGGCTGAGCCTCACCCTGCCCACCCCCCCTGCTCGCAGGGACGTGCCAAACCCAGCCAGGGCCACCAGGTACCATCGGGGGGGGCTCTCCCTGCTGCCCACCCGGGATGCTCCGGCGTTTTTCCGCCTGCCAGGCAATGAACTGCTTCTCCCGGGCACCTGAACCTGAATTCCTGCGGGGACCAGCACAAGCTCTAACATTTTCTTGGAGGAAAAGGTTGTTACTGAGATTATTGACCTGGAGGGCAGAGTTAAAGCAGACTGGAAATCATAAAAAAACAATTCCATTTTCCACCCAGACTATCAAGGCTCCCAGCAAAGTCTCCCTGGTTCTTTTCTTCTCTCCTTTTTTTTTTTTCTTTTTTATTTTCCTCTGCTAACAGGCAGTTTTTAAGGTCACGGCGCTGCCTTGCTGTGCATTATCAAGTCATTTACACAATATATTTCTTCCCTCGGTGTTTCTTCCCCTGATAAAGCATCAAATGCCAGGGCAGGAACGGGAGGGCTCTGGGAGGGGATTGCTGGAGCAGAACCCTCCCCGGGAAGGACAGAGGTGAGAACAGCCAGGGAGGAGGGGGAGAAAGGCTGGCAGAGGTGAGAAACGCCGGGAGAAAGCCTGGAATAAACCAGGCTTTGTGGTTTTTGGGGGTTTTTTTTGCTTTATTTTCCCCTGCAGGGTGTTCTCACAGCCCGGGGTTTGACCCCTCCCCACGCCGAGGTCCCGTGGGCTGGGTGGGAGCGGGGTTGGAGTGGCAGTTTTTGGGATTCCTGCTCCTGTGGGCTGGGTGGGAGCGGGGTTGGAGTGGCAGTTTTTGGAATTCCTGCTCCTGTGGGCTGGGTGGGAGCGGGGTTGGAGTGGCAGTTGTTTGGAATTCCCGCTCCTGGGAACCGTTGGAAACGCCCGGTGCTCAGGACCTGCCCGGTGCCCACGGTGGGGCAGGGCAAGGAAAATCCCTCCCCAGGGATGCTGAGGTGGCTCCAGGGCACATTCCCAGGGCTGGTGGCTCCCACCACATCCCACTGGGGCAGGAGGACAATCCCTGGGCTCTCCAAAGAGCATTTCTGGGATGTTCCTCCTTCCATCCCTGTCCATGGACAGGGACCCCAACCTGCCCTTTCCCCGGCTGGTGGATTCCCACCGAGTGTCCCCCATCCCAAGGGTTCCCTGCACGGCCCCTGTGGCCTCCTGGGAGCTCTGGGGACAGGGAAGAACAGGTTTCCCAGAGGAGCTGTGGCTGCCCCATCCCTGGGAGGGCTCAAGGTGAGGCTGGAGCAACCTGGGCTGGTGGGAGGTGTCCCTGCCCGTGGCTCTGGATGATTCCACAGTCCCTTCCAACCCAAACCATTCCAGGATTCCACGATTCCATGACTGCCAGTCTCCGAGTCCTGCTCCATAATGAGCAGCAGGGAGAGATGAAAGCCCTTCCCTGGTCAGACCTGCCGTGCCCTCTGTGGAAGTTCTCGGCAGGGAACCAGCTGGAAGCCGCTTTCCCGGCGCTCCAGGTAGAGAATCAAACACGGGGAGAGCCAGGCTCCCTCCTGGAACGGGGGATTGGCCTCCAGCCTCCCCTCCTCCAGCTGGGAAAGAGCCTTCTGTGTTCTCAGAAGGGATAAAAGGAGCGGTTTTAGGGCACTTTTTGGGGTTGGAGCCCCGAGTTAGGGGCGGAGGAGCCGCGGGTGCCCGCGCACGGCGCTGGCTCCGGGCACTGCCCGGGCTGCTCCAGCCCCAGGACAGCCTTGGGAAGGCCCCCGAAGGAAGGGGTCGATTGGAACCCGTCCCGGCTTCAGGCCACCTTCGCTCCAGCCCCAGGCAAAAAGTCTCTTTAGTCGTCTACTTCCCTCTACAGTCCCCGGCAAGAAACAGCAACTCCCCCGCGGCGGCTCATCCCAACCCGGGAGGGGCAACCCGGGATCCTGGCACCCCCAAATTCCCGGGGGAGGGGGCTGAGCCCCACGCCGGTGCTGTGCGGGAACACACCCCCCCAAATCCGGCCACTCTGGGAGCTCCTGCCGTCCGGGAAGGCTCCCTGGTGCCCAGTGCCCAAACTGGGCACACTGGTGGGCACTGGGCACGCTGGTGGGCACAGCCTGGGAGCTGCCCTGGCCCCTCTGGGCCGGCCTGTGTCTCAGCAGGACTTCAGCTCATTATTAAAAATAACTTAAAGGGAAGAAGAAAACCCTTCAGCATCTCCCCGGAGAGCCCCAGCACCTCTCACCTGCCCTGGGAGCGCTGGGTGGGATCATCCCTCATTCCCAGCCCCTCCCAGCACCTCCCAGCTCCTCCCGCTGCCCGTTTCTGCCTGCTTTTTGCAGGGGCAGGAGGAGTTTTGCTGTGAAAAGTCCATTCCAAGGCTGCCAAAGCTGCCCATCCAACCCCTGGGAGATCCCAGCTCACGCCAGAGGGAAGCTCTTCCCTCTGGGAAGATTCCCTCCGGATTTAACTTGGGAAATGATAATAAAAGGGAAAAAAACCCCTCAATACCATGCTGGCCTTGGGGAGGGGACATTATTTCCCAGCCATGGTGGGTCTCCAAGGCTTTGCTCAGGCTCCGTGGTGGGATTTGGCTCCCCCAGATCCCGAGTGATCCCAGGGATGGAACAGCTTGGCTGCTCCCCACGGATCCAGGAAGGTGTGGGGTGGGATGTGGGGCTGGAATTAGCAGCTCTTCTCTGCTGTGTGTGGGAAGCAAAGACACGAAGGGAAGGGGGGAAAAAACTGAGCTCTGAGAGGGAGTTTCAGAGACACACGGGAACAATCCAGGTCCTCTCGGAGCCCCTGGAGAATCAGTTGTTTGGCTGGAGGTGAATAATTAAGGATTTTCATGTGGTCAGGTGTATTAATGTCTCTCTGAAAGCTTCAGATCAATGATGGAAGGGGAAAAAAAAAACCAACCCAGACGTGCATAATGACAATTACAAAGACCCCCCAGAAACTTTGCCTGACACGGTGACATTACTGATTTTTTTTATGATCTTCTCGAATAAACTCTACAACAGTTATTAATTTAGTGTCATTAAGAGCTCATCCTTCAATGTCAGGCAGAAACAGAGGCTGGAAAATGGGGTTGCTGTGGGAAAAGCCGTGGGAAGAAGGGCCCCTGAAGGGACCCTGAAGGGATGGGAGCCTTGGAGTGTCCCTCCTGGGGGGATCGTGGAATCCTGGAATGGTTTGGGCTGGAAGGGACCTTAAAATCACCCAGTGGGACGGGCAGGGACACCTTCCAGTGACCAGGCTGCTCCAACCTGGCCTTGGACACTTCCAGGGAAGGGGCAGCCACAGCTCCTCCGGCCCCCCCTTGTCCCAGATGGATCAATGGCTCCATTCCAAAGGATTTCGGGATCATCTTTTGCTGCATCAATCCACCAAATCCACCCTGGTGGGTTGGGGGTTTTTTTTGTTGTTTTGGGGAAGGTTTCTTGATTTTTTTTGCACCTCAGCAGCCCCTGGAGCTGAGGTGGAGCCTCTTTAAATAAATATTCCTTTAAAGAGGGATTTGGGCCGAGCTCCTGGGGGTGCTGCAGGGAGAAAAGCTGACACACCCCCTCCCCAAAAGCAACCCCTTTTTATGGTTTTTAGCACTCTCAAGCTCCAATCCTGAGCATTTTGCCACCATTTGGTTTTCCACGTGCCCAGGTATTGCTGAACCAGGGGGTTTTACAGGTTGGGAGGGAAGGGAAGGGAGGGAGGGAGGAGAAAAGCACTTTGCTTTGGTCAGAAACTCCGTGTCTTCCTGTCTAACATTCCCACTGTTCCCCCCCCAGGAATCAATGCTCATGAATTTATTAAGACCAACAGAGGCTGCCACGTTTGCAGGGAATGTGAGAGCAGCCAGCTCTTAAGCAGAATGCAAATCACAGAGAGGGGAGAGCAGCTCGGGGGGGCTGTAATTCCATTTACCAGCACCTAAAAACGGGGCAGGAGTGCTGGGAAGGCAAAAATGGGAGCAAACCACCGAGTTTTGGCTGTTCCTGGGCCCTCCTGGGGGTCCAAAATGAGGATTTCTGGTGCTGTTGGTGCCTTCAAACCCACCAGTGTCCCAGTGCACGTGTGAACTGGGGCGGTACCCACGGAATCCAGGGAGGTTTGGGGATGGTTTTGCATCATTCCATGTCTGGGAGGGTGGAAATAACTCTGTGAGGCCTCTTCTGCTCGTGCAGGCGTGGAAGGTGAAGGTAAAGCAGCTGGACCTGTCTGTCTGCTCAGCACAGGGGAGGGGAGGGATACCTGCAGCCCCCCCAGCCCAGTATAACCCAGTTCCTTCCACCAGCAAGGGCACCCAGTGCCCCTGACCCACAGCAGCTCTTCTCTCAGTGTTCAGATGTCACAGTTCACACACGTGAAGATGCAAAAAATACTGTGGATTTTGGGATGGGGATGGGGAAAAAAGGATTATTTTCCTCAATCCAGCCTGCAAAGCTCCCCCAGCCCTGCCCAGTCACGCCCCAAGCTGCGAATTTTGTTCTTCTGCCCCCCCAAAAAAACCCAGGTAGTGGTGTTACTGAACCAGGGTCACTCAGCAGCCCAGAAATACACGGGAAAGGGGGGAAAATAATCCATTGAGAGGGAGAAATCACATGAAAAGACCAATTCCTGAAAAAAAAACAACCTCTAAATGAGCACTAATGAAAGCCTTCCCATGGCCAAGGCACTCCAGGAGATGGGAAGGACCAGGAGCAGAGAGGGAAGGGGAATCCTCTCCCACACCCCTCCTCTTGCCTTCATCCCTCCAGCTCAGGGAGGGCCGGTGATGGCACATCCCAAAGGACACTCCTGGCCACATTCCAGCTCCTCCTTCATCCCAAAGGACACTCCTGGCCACATTCCAGCTCCTCCTTCGGCTGGAATCTCCTGATTTCCAGGGGAAGGGAACGGGAAAGAGCAGCCCCGAGAAATCCAATTAAAGCTCCTTTCCAAAGGTTCCCTTTGCGTGTGGCGAGTGCTCCTTTCTTCTGGAAATCAATTCAGTTTATAAAATGCAAAAAGGGGAGGGGGGGAAGGGGGATAAAGAGCTGGGCCTGGCTGTGCTTTGCCCTCCCCTCCCTCTGTACCTCCCCAGGCCTCCCCCCTCCTTTTCCTTTTGAATTTGTGGTTTGTTGTTGGTTTTTTTTCCCCCGAAAGCAGAACGGGCAGGATCCCAGGTGTTGGGGCTGCCAATTCTCTTGTTCCTGCTAACAGCTTTCTGACCATCAATATTTCATCCTGGGGGATGTTAATGGCTCTGAACCCCCTGCCTTGGGCTCTGGCCAAGAGCTCAAACACCCTCGGCTCGGCTTCGCTGGGACATTCAGCAGCACAGCCACTCTGGGAGAGGGAAACAAGCACCTGGAAGGCCAAAAAAATATTGGTATGAGCTCTGCTGGCCTCTCCACACCTGGATTCACCCCCTTCCCCAGCCCTGAGCGAGGCACAGCTCGGCCTGACTCACCCCCAGCCCCGAAAAATAATTAAAGAAAATGAGGTTTCAGCGCAAGCAAATAATTTGGAGAGGAGGGATGGCTGGGCTGTGTCGGCCCAGCTTTCAAGATGCCACCTCTCTCTCTCTCTCTCTGTGTCCAAATGGAGCTTGGCAGATGCCTGAGAGCATCTTCCAGCCACGTCTCAGCAGCGCTGCTGGGAAGGTCGGAGCAGAGGGGACAGCCCGGGGAGCCAGAGCAGCCAGAGGTGCCCAAACCAGGGTGAGGGGGTGGCACTGACCCCTGTTTCCCTTGGCAGAGGGGGGGAATTGCCCAGTTTGGCTCAAGCAGCTGCACAGAAGGGGCTGGGCGAGACCTGAACCCCCCAGCAGGCACATCCCACCCCAGCAGGCACATCCCACACCACCAAACCCAGCCCTGACCCCGAGTCAGGGCTCCCAAAGCTGCTGAGATATAAAAATTAACCAACTGGCCCGAGGAGGAGACGCTGTCATTGCAGGCCAGGCTGAATTCCCCATGTCACCACAGCACTCCCCTGGCTTTTTCCCTTTCCAGGGGTGAAAATCCGAGCCCGTCCTTGCCCCGCCGGGTTTTTGTGAGGGATTATGACAGGCAGGGAGGGGAGGGGAGGGGGGCCAGGAAACGCAGGAACTGCTCAGGCTTAACTGAGCCTCCGTGCTGGAATTCTCAGCCCCGAATCTCCTAATTAACAGTCAGGATTAGCAGCTGCCGGGGTTGGGTCCCAGCCATCTAATCGCGGCGGCGCAGCCCGGCCGTGCTCAGCACCCCGAGCACGAGGCAGCCCTGCCACGCTCCCAGATAAACGAGCTCACAAATTAAACAACAACCATGCCAAGGGAACGTCTGGAGGGAGCCGTTCCCCGCGGTTGGGGCTGTTTGGAGAGGGAGGACTGGCTGGTGCAGTGCAGCTCCTGCTGACAAACCTCGGCTCTGGGCCCGGGATCTGGCTCCCAGGGCCACAGACTTGTTCCAAAATGCCCCCTGTGCCGCAGGGATGTTGCCCTGGCTCTGGGTGCTGTTCCCATTCCCTCCTCTGGGAGCATCTCCCTTGCCTGGATGCTGGTGGGGACAAGGAATGACTGGACAAGGCACTCAGTGCTCTGGTCCGGCTGACAAGGTGGGGTTTGCTCACGGGTTGGACTCAATCCTGGAGGTCTTTTCCAACCTGAGTGGTTCTATAACCCCCCCAGACCAGCCAGGCTGCTCCTTCCTGATTCCCTCTGTCAGTGCTTCACCTGCCTTCCCAAACTTTTCATGGGAATGCAGCTAAAAGCTGTGCAGTCCTTGGGAACGCTCCACCCTCAGGGATCCCCATCTGAGACCTTGTTCCACCCTGACCCCGTGAGCTCAGAGGAGGTGCCTCCTTTCCCTTTGCATCCAGGGAAAACACCCCTGCCTCATTTTTCCTGCTGCTCTGGGTTTCCCCCTCTGCATCTGAGGTGGGATGAGGTGCCTGGGCTGCTGCTGAGGGGGCCAGGCAGGGTTTTGGGGTGCCCCCAACCTAAAGAGGATGTGGAACTGTTGGAGCAATTCCAGACAAGAGCACCAAGCTGAGAAGGGGATTGGAGCATCTCCCCCATGGGGACAGGCTGGGGGAGCTGGGGGGGTTCACCTGGAGAAGAGAAGGCTCCAGGGAGACCTGAGAGCCCCTTCCAGGGCCTGAAGGGGCTCCAGGAGAGCTGGAGAGGAACTGGGGACAAGGGATGGAGAGACAGGACACAGGGAATGGCTTCAAACTGACTGGGCAAGGTTGGATGGGATATTGGGAAGGAATTCCTCCCTGTGGGGGCGGGGAGGCCCTGGAATGGATTTCCCAGAGAAGCTGGGGCTGCCCCTGGATCCCTGGAGGTGTCCAAGGCCAGGCTGGAGCAACCTGGGCTAGTGGGAGGTGTCCCTGCCCGTGGCAGGGGGTGGAACCAGACGGTCTCTAAGATTTCTTCCCGCCCAAACCATTCTGGGACTCTCTGATTCCCGTTCTGCTGCTCGTGGCATTGAGGGAACTTCAGCCAAATTTCATTTCCTGGGGTGTTTTGGAGCTCCCCCTCCTGCCTGTGCCAGCACCGTGGGGATGTGCAGCTTCCCTGCCCTCACAGGGCGCTGGGAAACCCCAGCTGGGTTGGAAAAACGCCGGGAATCTTCGGAGCCAAACACAGCTGGGACCGTCAAAAGCCACATTGTCGCTGTGCCCGCTGGAAAGGAGCTCCAGCTCCTCCCAAACTGTGCAGGATTTCCGAGCCTGAGAGTCCGGGAGGTCGGGGAGGCTCCCCCTGCCCTGCAGTGTCACACGGGGGAGGTGACACCCCGCGGGAGAGGCTCGGATTTAACAATTAATGACTTCCCAGCCACTTAATGAGCTTCTCCCGACCTCCCAGAGCTGCACGGGGGTTCCTGGGAGTGCTGGTGCTCCTGGGACTGGGGAAGGCTCAGACAGGAGGGACCTGCTGCTCCCCCAGGGCCCCAGAGGGATGAGCCAGAGCCACTTGACAACTTCCAATTCTCTTTTATGGAGCTCGGGACTTGTTGCCATCTGCTCCCAAACGCTCGCTGCAGCAGGAATTCACTTTTATGGTTTTAATTAACCCAATAATAATGATAATCAGCCTGGTGTGCCAGGCAGGGGAGAGACAGGCAGGCACTGGGGCTGCTCCTGCGCCCTCCCAGCAGAACATTTCGGGATAAAACCCTCAAAACCAGGGGGAATCACGAAGCAGCTGCGCAATAATTCATTAATGGTTATTAATTAGCGCTGTAGACCCCCTTTAACAGCCCTTGGTGGTGATTGCCATCCCCTGCTGCAGCTCCCAGCCCTCCCTGGTAAGGATATCTGTAACCACGTGGGCTTTTTTCCTGCTTCCCATAGAATTCCAGCACATCTGGGCTTCCAGATCTCTCCTGGGGAGGGGGGGGTCAAATAATTTCTGGATATTCCTGTTGAGGGAGAATCCAGCTCTGCTCACCCTGGCTGGAGCATCCCAGCCCTGGGATCCCCCTTTTGCTCTGGAATTCCATGAGTTTTCCATCCCCTCCCTGGGCTGTAAAGATGTTTTACCTTGGAAAAGCTGCTCCTTTTTTGGGTTCTTTAAGCACAGGGGAAAAACCAAGCGAGTGGAAAGGTGCCCTTTGGGTGGACAAACAGACTTTTCTCTCCTGTTTTCCCTGATGGATGGGCCGGGGAAGGGGAGGAACCCCGGGCCCAGGGAGGGAGGGCAGCCCTGGGAGTGCACGTGGATGTGTGGGGGGATAAACAGACCCCCCGTCCCCGCTGTTGGCGGGGTCACAAAGTGGATAAACAGATAAATCTCTGCCTCTTATTTCCTCGGGAGGCTGAGTCACGGCGCTGGGGAGGGAGTTTGGTACTCCCCGCTTCCAAAGCCTCGCTCCTGCCTACCGCAAACCCCCTCCTCCCTCCCTCTTCTCCCCGTTAATTACTCCAAACTCGAGTTTCACCTTCTCCCCTGCTATTTATCCTGCCTCGGATCATCCGCAGCAACCCCCGTGACGTGTTCCCCCGTCCCTGGGGGGGTTCGGGGATGCGCGGGAGAGAACAGAGCGAGCGAGTTGTTCCCTTTTATCTCCTCCCCGCGCCGTGTTAGCGCTCCCCGAGTGTGATTTAATTGCCTCTGAAAGCGCTGCCTGCCCGTCACATCCTATTGCTCGGGGAGGGGATCAACAGAACGCCGAAAAAAAAAAAAAACCTGCCACGATTTAAAAGCGTTCAGCGTCTTTTTTGGTGTTTTTTTTTTTTTTTTTCCCACCCTGTTAGGGACACGTTTAATAAAGTTTTGATGCGAGGGAAGTGGGGATGGAATTCGGAGCGCCGAGGGGGGAGAAGGGAGGGGACGCGCTGCCCTTCATGAATAAACGGGCTGATTTCCTCCGGAAATGGGGCCGTAAATAAAGCAGCGGCAGCGAAACAGATAAATAAATAAACGAGCAAACAGATAAATAAATATAAAGGGACAGCACGGAGGGCAGAGGCTCCACATCTGGAGCAGAGGTGGATGGAGCACGAGGCACGGAAAGCAATTCAAGTTTTTTGGGGGTTTTTCAGGAGGGGACTGGACGTCTTGGATTGGGCAGCAGGGCTGGGATGGGCAGCAGTAATTCCCAGGGCAGTGACAGCTCCAGGACGGCCAAATATTCCTGAAAATGAGCTCTGTGTGGGTTTAACAACTGCCCGAGTCAGGCCGTGGCATTTTCAGCTCCATTGCTCCTGAACAGGAGCCAGAGTGTGCCCAGGGGGACAAGAAGGCCAATGGATCCTGGCCTGGCTCAGGAACAGGGTGGCCAACAGGGCCAGGGAAGTGATTCTGCCCCTGGACTCAGCGCTGGTGAGGCCACCCCTGGAGTGCTGTGTCCAGTTCTGGGCCCTCAGCTCAGGAAGGACATGGAGGGGCTGGAGCAGGTCCAGAGAAGGGCAACAAGGCTGGGGAAGGGACTGGAGCCCAAGTGCTGGGAGGAGAGGCTGAGGGAGCTGGGGGGGCTCAGCCTGGAGAAGAGGAGGCTCAGGGGAGACCTCCTCACTCTCTGCAACTCCCTGACAGGAGGGGGGAGCCAGGGGGGGTTGGTCTCTTTTCCCAGGCAACCATCAGCAAGACAAGAGGGCTGGGTCTGCAGCTGTGCCAGGGGAGGGTTAGGTTGGAGATGAGGAAGAATTTCTTTGCAGAGAGGGTGCTCAGCCATTGGAATGGGCTGCCCAGGGAAGGGGGGGATTCTCCATCCCTGGAGGTTTTTAAGCTGAGACTGGATGTGGCATCAGTGCCATGGGTTGGGAACCACGGCGGGGTTGGATCAAGGGTTGGACTGGATGATCTCAGAGGTCCCTCCCAACCCAGCTGATTCTGTGATTCTGGGATTCTGTGATTCTGTGATTCTGTGGTTTATGCTCTTGTACAGGAACAAAGACACTGAATCCTGATCAATACCAGCCCTGCCTTTGCAGGGCCCGGCGCGAGGGTTTCATCCCTCTCCTGGAGTGGGCTCGGTGACGGGATGGACAGAGCTGGAAGCTTCACTCAGTCGGGTTTCCAGCCCACCCTGGCAGGGCAGAACTGCTGAAGGGCCCCATCCGAGGCTGTCACACAAACAAACAGGCGTCGCTCCCGCCCGGAGCCGGCTCGTGTTGCCCTTAATGGTACATGACATTTAATTAACTCCCCACAACTGCCGTGCATCCCGGCCTGGGAAGCGGCTGAGGAGAGAGGGGGACGTGGCTCCCTGCTCGGAGAGGCTGCAAGGGCTCCGGGGCTGGAGGAATCCCGGGATGGCTGAGGCTGGAAAAGCCCTCCCAGCCCATCGAGCCCACCCTGTGCCCCATCCCCACCTCGGCCACCGAGTGCCACAGCCAGGGGTGAGGACTCCAAACCTCCCTGGGCAGTTCCAGTGTTTCTCCACCCTTTCCAGGAAGGCCAGGGGATGGCAGGAGGTTTGACAGGAGGATTCGGGGCTGATTTATGGCTTCCTGTGACCCTCCCCTCCCCAAATGTGAACACCCAGAGCCCTGAGCTGTGCCAGGGGGGTGGCACCGCTCCAGCCTGGCCACAGGAGTTGGTGCCAGAAAGGCTCTGCTGCGGGGCTGGGGCTGAGCAATCGCTCTCCTGCTGCCCTGCCAGCTCCTGCGGGGCCTGGAGGGGACAACGGGCATCACCTCCCCGCTGGAGAGCTCCAGGCAGGAATGTTTCACTGCTGAGATACCTTGAAATCAGGGTTGGGGGAATCCCAGGATCACTGAGGCTGGAAAAGTCCTCCCAGAGCATCGAGTCCCCCCTGTGCCCCATCCCCACCTTGTCCACCGAGTGCCACATCCAGGCCTTCCCTGGGCACCTCCAGGGCTGGGCACTCCAAACCTCCCTGGGCAGTTCCAATGTTTAAACCCTTTCCAGGAAGGAATTTCCCCAATATCCAACCTGAGCCTCCCCTGGCACAGCTGGAGGCCGTTCCCTCTCCTCCTGTCCCTTGTTCCCTGGCAGCTCCCCCCTCCTGTCAGGGGGCTGCAGAGCCAGAAGGTCCCCCCTGAGCCTCCTTTTCCCAGGGATGAACCTTCCCAGGAGTGGATCCCTGAGTCGTTTCCCCGCAGTCCCTCCCTCCCTCCCCGGTGCTGCACCACTGAACTATATAATTGCATATTTGTTCCTGTTGGAGTTTGAAATATGAGGCCCTGCTGTACAATCCCACGGTGCCCGTGTGCCACATCCTGCCGTGGAACTCCAGCTGGGTGAGGGGAGCCGGGCCCAGGGAGCTGCTCTGGGTAATTCATCCAAAAACGAGCAGGAGGAATAAATCCATTTGTTCCCTTTGTGCCTCCTCCCCACCCCGGAATGGGATTCCTCAGGGTTTTATGCTGAGCTGGGCCCTTCAGGGCGAGCCCTGGACTCCCTTTTCCTGTTGGTTTTCCCTCTCCAGGCTTTTTTTTTTTTTTCTTGGAGAAGTTTGGGGTTTGTTGAGGGTTGAAGGGCACAAGTTGGTTTTCACCTCGTTTTAGCCACTTTCTCCTTCAGAATGATGCACCCACTCGGTTCCCACCTGGCTCCACTCCTGCCAGGACACCACAGAAAAACTGGATTATTTGGGGGTGGTTTTTAGAATCATGAGACCCCAGAATGGTTTGGATTGCAAGGGAGCTTAAGGGGTTTTTGGGGGGGGGGGTTGGTTTTTTTTTTTCTGTTGGGTTTTTTGTTTGGTTGGTTGGTTTTTTTGTTTTGTTTTCAGTGTTTTGTGTTTTGTTTTGGTTTTTTTCTGGAGTTTTCTTGTTTGTTTTTTTTTTCTTGTTTGTTTGGGTTTTTTGTTTTGGGGGTGTTTTTTGTTTATTTTTATTTTCTTGCAATGATCTGGCACAGTTCTCCCCTGGCCACTAAATAACCAGAGAATCCCAGAATGGTTTGGCTTGGAAGGGACCTTAAATCCCACCCAGTGCCACGGGCAGGGACACCTCCCACTATCCCAGCCTGCTCCAATCTGCCCTTGGACACTTCCAGGACTGGGATTTTCCCCTTTTTTTCTCCCTGGAAGGCACACACTTCCTTCCCCAACCCCGTGGGTTTAAGTGACAGCACCTTTCCTTCCTCTCCAGCTAAAGAGGGAGCAGAGCTCCGAAAATATCTGACATATTGGCAGGGTTGTTTCTCACCAGAAGGTTCCTGGGAGCTGTCGGAGTGTCAGCAGCTCTTCCCGGAGCCCGAATTTATTTGGCACAGTGTCACAGTTATCTCTGTTAAACAAGCCCTCATCTGCACCTCCCAGAGCTCTGAGAACACCTGAGGGGAGATGTGTTGGGATCTGTGCCTTCAGTCTCCCTGTGATCCCTGCTTTTCTGAGGAAAGGGGGGAGGAAAAAAAATAGAGGGGAAAAAATAAAAAATTGGGAAATGTAACGTTGCTGTTGGGGATTGGGGGAAGTTTTTTGTTTATTTATTTGTTGTGGTTTTAATCCAAAGGGACTCTGGGGCAGGGAGGGGGGGGGTTGGCAGCTCCTGGGGGGTTTAGGCTGGGTTGGGCATGGAGGTCACCGGGAGTGGGGGATGCTGGGCTGCATCCCTGGGGGGCCCTCACTGATCCCAGTGTGCCCTCACTGATCCCAATGATCCCCACAATGATCCCAGTGTGCCCTCACTGATCCCATTGTGCCCTCACTGATCCCAGTGTGCCCTCACTGATCCCAATGATCCCCACAATGATCCCAGTGTGCCCTCACTGATCCCAGTGATCCCCTCACTGATCCCAGTGTGTCCACACTGATCCCAATGATCCCCACAATGATCCCAGTGTGCCCTCACTGATCCCTGGGGGGCCCTCACTGATCCCAGTGTGCCCTCACTGATCCCAATGATCCCCACAATGATCCCAGTGTGCCCTCACTGATCCCAGTGATCCCCACAATGATCCCAGTGTGCCCTCACTGATCCCAGTGTGCCCTCACTGATCCCAATGATCCCCTCACTGATCCCAGTGTGTCCACACTGATCCCTGGAGGGCCCTCACTGATCCCAGTGTGCCCTCACTGATCCCAGTGTGCCCTCACTGATCCCAATGATCCCCACAATGATCCCAGTGTGTCCACACTGATCCCAATGATCCCCTCACTGATCCCAGTATTCCCACACTGATCCCAATGATCCCCACACTGATCCCAATGATCCCCTCACTGATCCCAGTATTCCCACACTGATCCCAATGATCCCCTCACTGATCCCAGTGTGTCCACACTGATCCCAATGATCCCCACAATGATCCCAGTGTTCCCCACACTGATCCCAGTGTTCCCACACTGATCCCAATGTCTCCTCACTGCTCCCAATAATCTCCACACTGATCTCAGTGTTCCCTCACTGATCCCAATGTCTCCTCACTGCTCCCAGTGTCCCCTCACTGCTCCCAGTGTCCCCTCACTGCTCCCAATGATCCCCACACTGATCCCAATGATCCCCACACTGATCCCAGTGTCCCCACACTGATCCCAATAATCCCCACACTGCTCCCAATGATCCCCACACTGATCCCAGTATTCCCACACTGATCCCAGTGTTCCCCACACTGATCCCAGTGTTCCCCACACTGATCCCAGTATTCCCACACTGATCCCAATGTTCCCCACACTGATCCCAGTATTCCCACACTGATCCCAGTATTCCCACACTGATCCCAGTATTCCCACACTGATCCCAGTGTTCCCCACACTGATCCCAGTGTTCCCACACTGATCCCAGTGTTCCCCCACTGAGCAGCCCCCCATGGCTTTGCTTTTCCCCCCCTCTGATGATCCCATTTAAGCACCAGAGGGAATTACAGGGATAATAAACTTGGAATGCCCAGGAAACCCTCACAGGGAGAACAGGTAGAAAAGGATCCCGAGGCAAAATATCCCGGAATGGTTTTCCCAGAGAAGCTGTGGCTGCCCCATCCCTGAAGGAGGTTGGAGCAGCCTGGGCCAGTGGAAGGTGTCCCTGCAGGGGGAAAATCCCGCTGTTTTCCAGCCTTCCTGCACCTCACCCCCCAGCCTGGCCCGTGGGATCCTTCACCCCACAGCCCCTCACCCTCCCTGCTAAATAAAGGGCACTTCTGGGTCTGGAAGCAGCAGCATTAATATCCCAAAATCCCATAAACGCACCCCAGAGGAGCTCTGGCATCACTCCGGGGCACAGGGAATAACCTTTGGAATGAGGGACTGCAGGAATGGCTGCAGTGCATTCCCAGCCCTCGGGAAAGGAGAGGGAAAGGAGGGAGGGAGGGAAGGTGCAAATTGTTTGCTATATTTTTTAATAACGTCTCCCCCACCTGACACGGAGCTTTTGTAACAATTACAGCTCCAGCCCGGAGCTTAATTGGATTTTGTTTGGCGACTTGTACCGAGGGTCTCTCCACTCGATGCTGCTGCAAAGTGGCACAAAAAAGGCAAAAATGCTCCTGGGAGAGGCACAGTGCCGAGCTGGGATGCTCCTGCCTCAGCCCAGGGGTTCATAATCCTGTTTATTTGTGGCCAAAAGGGGGAAAAAGGAAACCCAGAGGTGCAGCTCCAGCCACGCCAGGGAGGGGTTTAGCCACAGCTCCCATTTTTTTTTAAGGCTTTCACCAGGAAAAAAAAAAAAAAGAATATTTGGGATATTTTGGCTTGGGATCCTTTTCTACCTGTTCTCCACGTGAGGGAACACTGGGAGCAGTGAGGGGACACTGGGATCAGCGAGGGAAAACTGGAGTTTCTTCCCAGTATCCCATCCATCCCAGTCCAAACCTGTTCCCCCTCGTCCTGTCCATCCAGCTCCGGGTGAAAAGTCCCCCTCCAGCCTCCCTGTGGCCCCTTCCCGTGCAGGAAGGTGCTCCAAGGACCCCCCACAACCTTCTCCTCCCCCAGTGGAATGTCCCCAACCCTCTCAGCCCGTCCCACAGGGAACAGGACGGGATGAGCTTCCCTTCCAAACCCGAACCATCCCAGGATTCTGTGCTCCTTTGGGATGGGGGGGGTGGGTTGCAGGTTCCCTGGGTTGCATGTTGGGGAATCTGGCACTGCTGCAGGGCTGGTTTTTGGGAGGCTTTTGGGACCTTTTCTGCTGCCTTTCCCCAGCCATCCCCCCCCCCGCTCCCCCTTCCCGGCGCCCTTCACGATTAAACGTTATTACCACCATTATTTTGACTCGAGAAGCTCTTCAAACAAACATTAAACCATCTGTTTCTCGAGCAAACCCCCGGGGTTATGTTTCATCCTCACTTGCTGCCGTTATTGCCGCGCCGTGGCCGCTCACAGCTCGTTCCCATTATCCCCCATCCCTCGGGAGAGACTCGGCTGGCGACGGGAAGGAGGTGTTGCTCCAGCACAAAATCCCTCAGCCGCTGTTCGTGGGTGATCCTTGCCCCGGGAAGTCGTGCTGAGGAGCTTCCCATCCCGTTTCCAAGGGCTCTTGCTGCCGGCAGACCTTGGAGAGCTGCGGGATTTGAAGGGCAGGGCGTGTTTGGATGGCCCGGGGTTGAGAGGAGCTCTTGGAGAAGCGCTTGGAGTGAGCGTGTGCTCGCACAGCTCCCCGGCTCCGGGCTCGTTTCCATGCAAAAATCACCCAGGAAAATAAAACTTAAAACCCACTGGGTGAGGAAGAGGAGAACTGGAGCAGGCAGGAGACCCTCAATTCCCATTTTGCCTTTGTGGAAGCAAATAAGAGCAGAGGGGCACTGAAAAGGGTCAGAAATAATTCCAGAATTGAGGAGGGCGAGAAGTGTTGACCTGAGATGCAGAATTCACCCGGTTTTCCCTGGGTTTGAGGGTCAGGAAGTGGAAAAGACATCTCGAGGCTGAGCATCCCCGAGGCATCCCATGAGCTCCATGGATGGGAAGCCCCTCAAACCTGGAGATCTCCCTGCTGGCAAGAAAAGCCAGGCAGGCCCCTGTTGCCTCCCCTCCCAGAAGCAGCTGCCCGTGGTCCTGTTGCTCTGCTTTGAATCTCCCACTCCAATTAACTCTTCACCTTGATAATCACCTTCAGTTTATTTATTTGCAAAACACACCCTTTATTTTTATTTTTATTTTTATTTTTATTTTTTATTTTTTTATTTTTTTAAAAAAAAACCACCCCCTGCTCGGTGTTCTCCCCGTGACACCTCATTTAATTTACACACATTTCTTTCCTCCTCTTTGCCAACCATAAAAAAAAAACCAGAACCATCTCTCCCAGCTAAGAGCCTGCTTTCCATTCCGGAGATGGGCTCCATCCCTCACTGCACACATGCCTGCATACATTTGAGCAGGTTTGATTCAGTGTGGCTGACACAAAAACCACTTAGTTGTTTCCCCTACATCATCCCGAGTTAATTCTCCTGACAAGCACGGGAGGCTTTTCAGCAGTTTTTCCATCTCAGCTCCCCTCGGTTCCTGCTCTCCCTGCTTTTCCCTGTCCAATCTCCCTGAGCAGCTGAACTCCAGCGATCTGGGCTCAGTGGCTGTGGCACAGGAGCCTGGGCAGGGTGTCCGTGGGTGCCCGGAGTCACTCAGCTGGGTTGTGTTCCCAGTCACTCAGCTGGGTTGTGTTCCCAGTCACTCAGCTGGGTTGTGTTCCCAGTCACTCAGCTGGGTTGTGTTCCCAGTCACTCAGCTGGGTTGTGTTCCCAGTCACTCAGCTGGGTTGTGTTCCCAGTCACTCAGCTGGGTTGTGTTCCCAGTCACTCAGCTGGGTTGTGTTCCCGTGGGGTTTGTGCACGGGAATGGAAAATCGGGAGCTGGAGAGGCTGGATCCTTGGCACCCCCGGGCTGGGGGTTGGTTCCATCCTTCCCTCTGCATTCCCTGACTTTTGGGGGGTTTGTTGGCCCTTTGCTGGCTTTGCTGGGATGGAGAGGCCGGTCCTGAGCCGCTGGGATATCCCTGGGATACCCCTGCATCCATCACCTCCTGGGAGCGTCCTCACCTTCCAGGAGCATCCCGGAGCCTCTCCCTGCCGTGCCCAGCCAGCAGCTCCCCGTGGGCAGCGAGGGGTGCCCAGCCCTGGGGGTTGGTGCCTCCAGGAGCTCTCCCACCCCCCGGATCTCCGGAGCGAACATTCCGAGCGCGGCTCCAGCCCCGCTCCCGGCTGGCTGCCAGTGATGGATGCACTGCTTGGGAGGGACAATCAATTGGGAAAGCAGCCCTGTCTGGAATTTATTCAGGGCTGAAATGGGCTCCCCAGGCTCCCAGTGTATCGATTCTCTCCGTGCTGGTTATTTTTGCCATTATTTACGTTCCAGCAGCACCCAGGGGCTCTGGATACGGCTTGGAACGAGATCCAGCAGCTCCTCCCCACGGAGGGGGCTGTGAATAAATGGGAAAAGGAGGTTGCAACACTCTCCCACCCCAAGGAGGACGAGGGACATGTCAAGGGCACCTCTGAGGGTGCAGGAGTTGGTGCTGAGTCCCTGCACAGCCTCCCCCCAGGGTTGAGCTGCTGCTCCAACAGGATCCCAAAAACCGGCCTTTTGGGGGAAAGAGGATGGAGAGGCTGTTCCCAGGGAAAGGTGGATCTGGTGGCTGAGGAGTGTCCAAAAAAGACCAAACCTTGGGGGACAACAGGACGGGGTTTGGAGCTTTAAGGGCTGAGCTTTAAGGTCCCTTTCCCACCCAAACAATTCCATGGTTTTATGGACAGCTCCCACCATTACCTTGCCCGAAGAAACCGGTGGTTTTCAGGCTGATGGATTCATTGTTTCACCCTTTCCCAGTGTTCTGTCGTGGAGGAGCTTTTCATCCCCTGCAGCTTTTGTGGGAGCCTCTGCCAAGCTGCTCCTTTATCGTTCCCCTTTTCTTCCCAGTCTCCAAATATTTATCCCAAATCCCACCCTGCTGGTAAATAAACGCTTCCACCTCTTCCATTCCCTGCCTGTTGTCTTTTAAATTAATCTCTCTCTCCAAAAGTAATTGGGGAGGAGAGGAAGGAGTTGAGGTGGATAAGGAGGTGGACGAAGAAGTGGCAGAACAAAGTGTTTCATTCAAATCCTTTCTTTGGGGGAAATTTCCCAGTGAAAACAGCCGGAAATTTGGACATCCACGTTTTCTTAATGGCTGGTTTTGCACATCCAGTAGGATAAGACATCACAGCCTTAAATTGTGGCACAAAAAGTTTGGGGTTGAGTGCCATGATAAATGGGAGGGAGGGGAGCAGGTGACTCTCAATGTGGGGAGGGAGGAAGGACAAACTGGGCTAAAACATTTTTTTGAGGTCTCTTTGAGGTTGATTTTCTTCCCCTGGTGCTTTGTGTAAATCTCTGTGCCCATCTCTGACACCCAGCACTCGATATTCCCCGGGAGGCTGCTGGAACAGCCTTCCTGATCCTCCCTGATCCCCACCTGGCACAGACATTCCGGGATATTCAACTTCCCACACGAGGATCACCAGAGATATTCACAGTGTGTGTGACATTAAGCAGGTGCATAAATGTTTGCAGGATCAGGAGCCTCATTTATATTTAAAAAAAATCCCAGAGAAATCCAACTGGTTCAGTTTAATGGGTGTTCCTGGAATCCAGGCCACAGGCCGTGGGATTCCTGTCCAGTTTCCCAGTTCACCAAAGGCCCGGGGGCAGCAATTTTAGCCTGGGCACAGCAATCCCTGGTTTTTTTTCCCTCTCTAAGGATGTAATTCCCCGTGGCAGATCCGCCTCAGCAAATGTAATGACAGTGTAGGTGTTGCATGGTCGGCTCCTGCACAGCCCACCCAGCTTCCCTTCTCTTTAACTCCCCGGGAAATAAATGCAGCTTTGGCAGCAGATAAAAAAAAAAAAATACAACAGAAAGAAAAAAAAATTGAAAAAAAGAAAGAGAGAAGGGGGGGGGCTGAATCTAGAAAAGGAACTGGAAATAAATTGCTTCATTCAAATAACTGAGCTGATTTAAATCAGGGAAGGAGCTCGCCGGAATTTCTGGGTTGTAATGAGGACTTTCTGGGCTGTAACGAGGACAATGCAGGTTTATTGTGAGGACAATGCAGGTTTATTGTTCCAAAAGGCTCCACCATCACCTACCCCGGGCGGGGGCACCGCGGGCATTCACGGGGTTAACGAGGGGCTGGAGCCTTGGCAGGGAGCTTATCCAGGGAATTGGGCATTGGGAGGGGAGGAAGGGCCACCAGGGTGTCTGAAAGGGCCACCAGGGTGTCTGAAAGGGCCACAGGGTTGTCCTGGTGCTGCCCCGGGCTCGTTCCTCCCCCCTGGCACAGCTGTGGGGTGGAGGGTTCAGCCCCTGGTTGGGTTCACTGGCTGCTTTAATTCCCTGCATTTGGCACATTCCCACTGCTCCTCTCCAGGCAGGGAACACCCCTGGATCCCTGGAAGTGCCCAAGGCCAGGCTGGACAGGGCTTGGAGCAGCCTGGCAGAGTGGGGAGGTGCCCACGGGGTGGGCTTCAAGGTCCCTCCCATCCCATCCCGGGATTCTGAGATCCCATTTCAAGGAGTTTTCTCTTCCCACCGTTTATTTCATCTCAGTGCTGGACTCCAGTCAATATTTACCTTCTCTCCCCCACTATTTGTTTTGATTTCCCCGTTTATTTTCTTTCCTGGTTATTTTCTTTCCCCGTTTAACAAATATTTGCCTCCCTCTGCCCAGAAATCACAACAGCCCTCCCTTGCTGCTTCCAGCTCCAGGGAGGGGAAGCTCCCTGGTTTTCCAAGGGCAGGATGCTCCGGAATCTCCGAGCAGGAGACACAGAGAGCAAAGCCCTGGGCTCGGGGTTTTGTTTCTGAGCCACAACACCTTCCAGAAAAGCTCAATATCTTTTTTTCTTTTTCCCCCTGAGCATGGAAAAGTTTTTTTCCCAAGTCTTCCAGGGCAGACTATTTCCTCCAGGGGCCTTGAACTTCCCTATAAATGGAATTTCCCCGCTGTTCTATGCTTTGGGCATTATTTTGGCCACCTTGAGAGAGGAGAAATGAAGCAAACTGATGTTTTCTGTCACAGAGGGACCAAGGTGGTGTGGCCTGGCAGGGCAAGGTGTGTTCTGCCTGCTCTGCCCATCCCAAGGGAAGGGCTGTGGGATGTTCCCGTGCCCCACAGCGGGTTAACCCCCTTGTATCCCCAAATCTCTCCTTCCCCCATCCTCCTGCTCGGTGGGATAACCCTCCCCATCCCGGGGGCTTTCCTGCACTTCGGGAGAGCTGGAAAACGGGAGCAAAGACGAGCAAGAAAAGGAAAAAAAGAGGGAGGAGAAAAAAAAAGATGCACCGAGCCAAAGGCAGAGACTGGAATTAGACCAGACCATTTTTCTCCCGAAAAAAAAAACCCAACAACAACCCCCCAGCCTATTGTTTCATCTCGGGTTTCCTCTCGAACAAGCAATTGTGAAGCCAACCTGGCCCCGAAATGAGCTGTCAGTGCTCGGGCTGAACAAACACTATTGATTGCAGCGCAGGGGGGGTGGCGGCGGCTGCTGCGGGCCCGGGGGGCTCATTCCAGCCGGGAATTGGTCCCCGGCTGATGCCCAGCGGGCTGGCACGGCTCCCCCGCGGCACCTCCGAGCAGCCAAAATTGGGGAAGGAGCCCGTGGGGGGCTGGGCTGTAGGGTTGAATTTTTTTCCCGGCACGTGGGTTTTTCCTCGGGGGGTTTTTGGGATGTGTTCCCTCTGGCGGGAGGCTCCGGGATCACCCCGTGCTGCCTCTGCCACCTCCTCCCCTCCCTGAGCTCCCCGGATTGCAGCGGCTCCCTCTGCACCTCCCACCAGCGTCTGACACAGGCTCCTGCCTGCTTTGATCCTTTCTTTGAGCTGGCAGCTCTGTTTTCCAAAGATTTCCCCCTGTCCTTTGTTGCAGCACCCGGGATCTTCCCTCCTTATCCCCCCTGCTGCCATAGCAACCGCTGGAGATGCTCATCAAGGCCGGCCTGGCCAGGGCCACCAGCCCAGGAGTGACACCTCCTCCAGGTGCTGTGACACCTCCTCCAGGTGCTGTGACACCTCCTCCAGGTGCCTTCACACCTGAGTGTCCCAAAGAGCTCCCACTGCAGCTCCAGAGCAGTATCCCAATATCCCAATATCCCAATATCCCCATATCCCCCTCCGGAGGCTTTCCCGGATACAAACCCCTCTCTGCAGCCTCGGAGTTCCTGGGGCTCACTTGGCAGTGGCGTGTGACAGTCCTGCAGTGAGTGGGCCCAAATGCATTGGCTGGGATCATCCAGCACGTTTGTGTTCCCAGCCTCATCCCAAAGGATCCCCGTGTGCTCTGCAGCCGATGGGATCCAGCATCCGGCGTGGATCCCGCTGGGATGGAGCGGGGCGGCTGCTGGACACGGCTCTGTGCCCATGGCTGGGGGGGAGCTCATCCCATCGCCCCTGGAAAAGCACAGGAGAGGTGTGGGGGGATGAATCCAACCTCCAGAGAAAGCTGGGATCCCATCCCGCTGCTGGATCCCCCCCTGGATCCCCTCTGGATCCCCTCTGGATCCCTCGCTGCCCCTTCAGCCCCAGCTCTGCTCAGGTACCCTCAGACTGTGAGAAATATTCTCCCATTCCCGTTGCTCTCCTGGTTGGGGTGAGACAGGAGGAGGAGGATCGATGTTCCCAAAGCGGGTCTGGCCATGTCATCGCTCCCCTCTCTCCTCCCCACCCCAGGGCTCTTCCCAAAACCCTTTTGGCACCTCCCTTTCCCCTCCTCTCCCACATCCCAGGCTCTTTGCAGCCTGTCCCCATCCCTGTCCCTGCTCGGGGGTGGCTGGGACTGTGTCTGTGCCACTTGTCACCCCCTGGCTTGGGAAAGAACTTCTGGATCGAGGAGGGGGAAGGGGGAAAAAAGCCTCTGGCAGCAGGGCTGGGCCCCAGGACCTGGATCAGAGGAGTTACCTGAAGCTCCAGGAATATCCTGGAATAATAACACCCTCCTGGCCCCAGCCAGGCTGCAGCCCTGCCAGCCCGCTCAGGAGCTGCTCCCCTGGCATTATCCAGCTGAATTGTCAGCATTTTAACGGGAATAACCTGTCAGTGACAGCACCTGGGGGTCCCTTGGGCAAAACCCCCCAGCCCCTCACCCTCCTGAGCCTCCTTCCAGCCAGGATCCCTCTTCCCACGCTTCCTGCGATATTTTGGGATGCCCTGCCGAAAGCCAAACCACTCCCAGGGGTTGTTTCTCCAAGGGAAAGTCCAGCTGGGAAGGTTTGTCCCCGCCATGTGACCAGGAGTCACGTTGTGGTTCACACACCGAGGCCTCTTCCCAGCAAACCCCGTTATCCCAACCCTGCAGCTGCCAGGGGGGAACTGGGGGACGCTTTCCAGGCGTCCAGGACAAACAGGGGGGAGGAATGACGTTGCTGCTCCAGGAGTTTCTTGTGCTGCAGGGCTGAGAGACACGAAAAGGTGATTTTTTTCCCCAATTTAGGCCAAGTTTTGAGCACAGGCAGAGCTTCAGCCCCTTTATGGCTTCCCCATAAACCCAGCCGAGTGCTGGCTGGGGCTGGATTTTCCATGAGGTGTTAAAATAGCGGGAGGGGGAGAGGGAGGGATGGGCTGGAGCCAGCACAGGGCACAGCCACATCCAGCACCCTCTGAGCACCTCTGACGGGCACCCAAAGGGGCAGTGCTGGCACCGGGGGGGCTGCCAGGCCATGGATGAGCTGGGAAGGGGATTCCTGCAGGATCCTGTGTCTGAAGGATCCTTTTGAGCCCTGCCCTGGCTTCCCAGGAGCTGCACCCCAGTGCTGCCCTCATCCCAGCCCGGGGCACAGGCTGCCATCCATCAGCAATTCCCCAGCCCTGCAGTTTGTCCCTGTCATTTCGGGCTCATCTGCCATTATTTAGGCTATTTCCACGACCTTATTACATTTTTTATTCATGGGGGGGGGTTAGATTTATGTGTGGGGATCAATAAAAGCCTCCATCACGGCTACATTATTAATAAGGGATACATTATCTGCAGCCAGCCAGCCCATTCGATTGGATTTACTCACTGGAGAAGCTTTTTTGGGGGCAATTCCGAAAATTTACTGCCCGTTCGATCCCTCTTCCTCTCCCTGGGCACTCATCCCTCCCTCCTCCGGCACGGGGATAATGGCAACTTTATTTAGCAGCGTCTGTCCTTTGTCCCCGCTGATGACTCTGTGCCTTTGTCCTCCAACAGCCCCTAAATCTGCGGGAGAGGAGCTCGGGAGGAGCATCCTCGGCTCCTCGGGCGTTGCAGGCACCATTTATTTTGTGTCAGGACACTTCTTTCCCTTCTTGTTTTTATCTGTCAACAAGGAATGAGTCCGTGGCCACCTCCAGCGAGGGGGACATCAACTTTTGGGGGAGTAGAAACACAAACGAGGAGAATTCAGGGTAAAATCATCTGCTGGGGGGGGCAAAGGGTGACCCCGTCCGGCTTCCCGGGGCTGCACCCGCTCCCAGCCCCAACTCCAACCTGCAGTAATTAACTCTAATCGTCGTAATTAACGTCGAGAGTGAGAAAACATTAGGGGGAATAATAAAATCCTTTGCCTGGGCGAGCCTTGGGATAGGTCGGCGTTTCCTGAGGACACGAACTGAGAGGCTCATCAGGAGCGAGTCCAGCCACAGTTCAGGCTCTGACCTCCTCCAGCTAATTACTGGCACGGTAATTAATCGTGCAGGAGGGGGGTTCCTCCCTCTGCTCGTGCTGTGAGGGGCTGGGGTTCATCCCGGCGTTGGGAAATCAATAAAGGAGTGCAGTCCTTGCATACTGAGGATGTTTTCTCCCCCGCCCCGGTGCTCTTAGCATTCCGGACCTCTCGCGTGCAGAGGAAAGCAAGGAGGATTTGGGTTTAAAGATCTTTAATTATCGTCCCTTCTGGAGAGCTCCGAGCTAAAATATCTGAAATAACATCCCAATTACAGGAGTTGCGGGGAGAATATCTAAGATAACGGCGCAGCGACAGCAATCAGCTGTCAAAATGAAAGGCTGTTTGTTGGCAAACACGAATCTATTATTTATTGGCCGCTGTGTGTGCCCGTCTCTCGATGGAGAGCCCGGGATGCTCCCGGGGCGCAGATCCAGCTGTGGAGGAGCAGCCTGGGACAGCAGCACATCTGGGAGCCGACAGGGACGCCAGAGAGTGTTTACAGACCTCGGGAAGAAGCAGAGCTGCCAAATCCCTCCCCAGCTTCTCTCTGCAGGGAGCAGAAGCTCCTCTCCACTGCCCCCCTCGCCTGCTTATGATTCGCTCCTCAAACACCTTCAAAAAACACCCTTAAAACACCTTTTAACCCACCTCTAAAACCCCAGGGCCCTGCTGCTTTCCCAGGCCGCCCCGTGCAAGGCTCAGCCCTCAGCCTGCTCAGTCTGAGGCTTGAAAAAGAATTCCAAAATAACAGCCTGATCTGTATTTTCCCCCAGCTCTTCCCCAAATCCGCCTCTTTCCGGAGAAGGGGAAAAAAAAAAAAGAGGCAACTCAGCCAGTCGTCAGTAATAGTGTTGTGAAGTTCCAAATCATCTCTTCTGCTCGAACTAAACCGAGTCCCTGATCAGAATGAAATTAGGAATTTAGCAGCATTAAGTCCTTTTAACTGCAGTGTTTATCCCGCCGTGGATCGAGGGTTGTTTCGGGAGTTCTGTGATTTTGGAGGGTTGGGGGTTTTTGTTGGGTTGTTTTGTGGGGGTTTTTTTGGGGGAGGTTGTTCTCTCAGGAGCTCGGAGCACTTCAAATTGTGTTGTGTGATAGTGTCATCATCCAAATGAAACGCTGTCTCTGCTGGATGGTGCTTGATGTTAATTCGAGTGCTGGAGCGAAGGCGTCGGCAAACAAGGTGTAGCTGGGCATAAATACACGGATCTGTGGAGAATATCAATATATGTCTCACAGAACCATGGGATGGCTTGGGATTGGTCCCATCCTGCTCAGATCCAAGGGGGTTTTTTGGTGTCTTTTTGTGCTGTTTTGTTCACAGAATCACGGGATGGTTTGGATGGGAAGGGGCCTCAAAGCTCATCCCATTCCACCCCCTGCCATGGGCAGGGACAACTCCCACTAGCCCAGGTTGCTCCAAAGCCCAGCCTTGGATGCTTCCAGGGATGGGGAGCCCACAAACTCAGCACATTTACATGGAAAAGCAGTGGAATGTGCATTTCTGTGTGTGTTTACCCCCCCAAATATAAACATATTCCCCCATCGCTCCTCCAGTGCTCTCGTCGGTGCCCAGAGGGTACAAAACACCACAGGAAGAGGAAAATCATCACCCAAACGGGGGGAAAACGCTGCTCAAAACTTCAGTGGGTGTCTTGAGGCAGGAAAAGGGACCGAACCCAGGATTCCCAGGGGGATTTCAGGGCCTCACAGCTCCCAGGGCTGGCCCGGGGGGGGCAGAGCATCCAAGTTATCCAGGTTATCCGGGTTATCCAGGTTATCCGGGTTATCCAGGTTATCCAACAGGTTGGAGAGGCATCGGTATGCAAGGTGCAGCCCAGGCAGCCTTTCTATCAGAGCCTCACAAAGGCAATTCTGAGCAATTGATATAAAAAGGTGTCAGTTCTGGTTTAAGTACTGTATTACCAGCAAAGATTTATCTGCTTCAAAGATTCCCTCGTGCCACTGAGGGAATAAACAGCTCCTCTCCTTATCTCCTTCCCAGGGCAGCAATATTTTCTCTGCTCGACTTTGCCTCCTAAAAGACTTTTTTTTCTTCCACTTTCTCATTCTCATATTGTAATTTAGGACGACCCCCACCACCCCTAAAATTCCCTGGAAATCTCCCAGGGGAAACGACTTGTTGGGGGTCACTGAGGGGAAAAAAAGGGGTGGTTTGTCCTGGGAGATGTGAGAGGGGTGGGAAGGGGCTCCTTGCCAGGAATGGAGGTGGCTGGTCCAGGGAACAGCTCCAGCGATGTGGCAAAGAGGAGCAGACCATTCCCACTGGTTTTTAGGTGTTTCTGTGCAGAGATCCCGGAGGAAAACTGCAAACCCCAGCTCTGCCCAGCACCCTGGTCACCCTGGGTGCTGGCTGTGGTCACCCTGGAGTCACCCTGGGGTCATCCTGGGTGCAAGGCACTGGGTGGGAGCGAGGGGTGAACACGAAGGGTCATCTCCCCACCTCTTTATTTCCTCAGAAAACCCCTGGGATTTGGGAGCTGAGTGGCCAGGCAGGCAGTGTGGGTGCCCTGGGGGATGGAGGGGCTGCCTGGCAGCTCAGGGGTCACCAGACAAACCCCTTCCCACCCTCACTTTGCTGAGCTGCTGCCTCGGTGCCGTCCCTGGATCTGCACGGGAATGACCCAGCCCTGATCCCGGAGCTTTGCTGAGCTCCTGCAGGGCAAAAAGGGACAGGAGGCAGGATGGATCCAGGCTGGGATTTCCCCCGTGCCTGGCATGGATGTGGAGCTGAGCTGTGTCACAGTAGAAAGGTGCCCAGGGGTGGAAAGGGTCCCCCAACACCAAGCACTGCTGCTGCTGCTGCAGATCCTTCCCCTGCCTTGCCGAGCAATCCCAGCCAGGCAGCACTAAAATGATGTCTTTAAACATATTTACACGGGCCACATATATTTTACATGCCTGCAAGTGTGCATTTTATGAAGCATATAAAGCAAGCAGATGGAAATTATCTGTTTCTCCTGTACAGCTTGTCTCTTTGGGGGGGGTGCAGGAGGAGATAACAAGGACCTATTTCATTTTGCTCTTGGCTGCAGGATGCCGAGCCATAAATTGAGGAGGGAAGTTTTGAAGAGTGCTTTTTCACCCCCCCTTTTTTATGCATTCTAAGCTGGAAAAACCCGGCAAATGGCAAACATTATTTGCAGGCTCTGGGGCCCGGGAGTCTCTCCCTCCCCTCTCTTGTTTGCTCGCTGAAATGAAGGGGCTCTCCCACAGCCCGAGCCGTGTTTGCCGAGAATCACCGACCTGCCCCCTCGGCAAACTTTCGCCTAAACGGCTCCTGGCCTGTTTGGGAACAATTAGATGGGGCTCAAGCTCGAGCTGCTGGTGTGGGGCACCCGTTGGGACTTGGCTTTGCATCAGGAATTCAGAGAATCACAGAATCAGAGAATCAGAGAATCAGAGAATCACAGAATCACAGAATCACAGAATCACAGAATCACAGAGTCACAGAATCACAGAATCACAGAATCCCAGAATCAGCTGGGCTGGAAGGGACCTCCGAGATCATCACGTCCAACCCTTGATCCAACCCCGCCGTGGTTCCCAGCCCTGGCTCTCCCACTGTGCCACCTCAGAGCTACCTGGGAAGGTAATTCCCCTTTTTCCACCTGGGAAAAAGCCGTAGAGAGGAACAACTGCAGGGAGG
The DNA here is from genome assembly GCF_036250125.1 of Pseudopipra pipra. Taxonomy (NCBI): domain Eukaryota; kingdom Metazoa; phylum Chordata; class Aves; order Passeriformes; family Pipridae; genus Pseudopipra; species Pseudopipra pipra. Next base: position 1,585,237 of record NC_087576.1, read on the forward strand.
TGATTTTTTGGCTTATTTTTGGCTTTCTTTTTTGGTTGCCCCACGCAGGCACCGCGGAGCTGTGTGGAAACACCTGCTGGGGGAAAATCCCTTTAGCTGCCTGTGCCCTAAATCACACCCCAAGTGCCCTCCCAGGAGCCCTGGACTGGGATCGGCCGCTCCCGAGCCTCGGGAGATGGGAATAACGGCACAACCGAGCCTTGTTTCCTCTGGAAACCAGGATACAGGGAGCTGTGGGTTTGGATTTCGTGGCAGGATGGTCAGAGGACACTGGTGGGCTCAGAGGACATGGATGGTGGGCTCAGAGGACATGGATGGTGGGCTCAGAGGACATGGATGATGGGCTCAGAGGACATGGATGATGGGCTCAGAGGACACAGCTGGTGGGCTCAGAGGACATGGATGATGGGCTCAGAGGGCTCCAGAGGTGACATTCATGTGACAGTCCACGCTGGGGTCACCCAAGCCCGGGTGAGCTGGAGGTGGCACAGTGTTTTCCAGGGATGCCAGCTGTGGGAAGGGAAAAAATTCCACGGGCAGCGGGTCTGGCTGGGGGCAGATGGAGCTGCTGTGGCTCCCGGGCAGCTTTGACCCGTCCCAGAGAGCTTGTCACTGCTTTGTCACATCCTGCTGGTCACCAGGAGCTGCAGCCTTGCCCAGGCTCCCTTGGCACCGGGATTGGCTCCTCTCCAGGTGATTACAGAGCTGCAGCCAGAGCAGGATCAACCCCGGAGCTGGAGGTGACACCCTGGGAGGACGCTGGGACAGGGACCTAATGAAGCACTTCACGCATGGGTGGGTGTGATGGAAACCTCCCTGCCAGGAGGACTGGCCTTGGCCAGGCTCAGTCACGGGAGAAATGTTTTAAAACGAGGAAAAATAATAAAAAAACCCACAGGAAGAAGGCCCAAAGTTGGCAGCGGAGCGTGGCAGGTCCCTCCCGCTGCCCTCCCCAGCCTGGCTGTGAAATGTGTGCCAGGTGGAGTTTTCTCTCACCTGCTCGAGTGTTTTGGCCACCTGGGGGATTTATTCTTGGCCACCACTCAGGGGCTGTCACTCCCCACGCTGAGCTACAGCCTCAGGTTTGCTGTGCCATAAATCAGCTCCTCCTGGACACGGGAACTCTCCTTTACGGGCTCTTCCTCCCTCATAAATAAAGCCCATCCCATATGGGCACACTGCGAGAGGCAAAGCCTGATTTGCAGCTCGTGACTGGCTCTGGTGGCACCTCTGCCAGCTGACAGAGTGCCCAGGGAACGTCTCCAGCCTGGCTGTGTCCCTGGGTGGGACTCATCCCTTCGTGGGATCTGCAGGGACAGGGACCCTCCAAGGAGACCTGGGAGAAGCCCACGCTGAGGCAGGTGCTGTTCCAATCCCAATTCCCATATGGCAGAGCAGGGAGCAGAGCCAGTCCCTCAGGAAGCCCTTCAGCCACAAAAACCCCTCTCTCCAAGCAGAGAATAAACGTGTTTGCTGAACTTGGGAGCGAGTGAAGAGACTTGTCTTTGGCAGGAGGGGAAAAGGGAGATTGGGAGGAAGTGGGAGCAAAGGGAGAGAAGTCTGAGGCTCGTGATCCTTCCCCTAACACGGATTTTTGGGGGGATGAACCCAGCAGAGATTGAGGTGGATCCTCGGGGGGATGGGATGGGATGGGGAAGGTCCCCCCTCAGCAACCCCAGCCGGGAGCAGGGAGGGAGAGGGGAGGAACCCTCAGCCTCACACAAAGACCTCGTTTCAGCCAAAACAGCCGAGCAATTTATGTCCCCCACTGTCCAAAGGAAAGAATGGACCCCTCTGTTTTTGTCCCCTGGCTGGTATTTTAATGGCAGATCATCAGGAAATGGGCAAAAGGTGGAATCTGCCTTTTTTTTTTTCCCTTCCCCTCAAAGAGACTGCAGAAGGGACTTTGGAATTCGGGTTTCACAACAGGCTTGAGGGCACCAGCCACTGATCCCAGAGACCTCCAAGACCCCAGGGGTTGGACACAGACACTTCTCCCAACCCATTATAGCTCTTCCTTCTCCCTTTTTTCCTCCTACAGGGACTCCAGAAACACTGAAACCCAAGTGCATGGGGGTGCAATTCCCGCTGAAGTCAACAAAAACATTTCTCATCCACCCTCATCCCAGTTTTCTGCTGTGCCAGCACCAAGTCCAAGGGCTGGCATGGACCTGCCTTGCTGCTGCTGCCCAAATTATTGTTTTGAACGGTTTAAGTTGGCACCTTCCCCAGCAGAGAGAAGATTAAGCCCCAGGGGGGGGCAATTTTACAACTCCACAAGTTCCAGCCGAGGAGTCCCAAGGGAGCGAAGGAGGTGCTGGGATGCTGAACACCCTGCAGACCCCAAATCCTTCAGGTTGTGAGCCCAGCCCGTGGGAGTGTCCCCGTTTCTGCTGGCAGGGGAGGCAGGCAGTGTTTGGGCCGGTTCCTGGCACAGGCAGCTCCCATCTTCTGGCTGCCACCTCCAGTCAAGCTGCTGTTCACACTTCGCCTGCCTCTTGGCTGTTAACAAAGCCCGTCGGCTGCTGGAATTACTCGGGAATCAGGACGCAGTCTAATCAATACCGGGGAGCCGCGGGAGGGGGCAGGGAACAGCAGCTGCATCCAAAGCATCCCGAAGCATCCCGAGCATCCCGAGCAGCCCAGCCCGGAGCAGCCCAGCCCTGCCCGAGGGGCTGCGGGGATTGTGCTCCCCCCGAGCTCCCCCGGCAGCCAGGATGGCCCCGGGATGGGGCTGAGGGGTTTCCTTCCATCCCTCCCCCACCTCTGAGCATCCAGGGAAGTGGGAACTCCGGGGTGGGTGAAGAAAGCAAGATGGGCTTTGTCAGGGCTCAACACCGTCTCCTCCTTCCCTGAAGGATCCTGGAGCATCCTCTCCTTATTTATCCACATCTCCTCCTTCCCTGAAGGATCCTGGAGCATCCCTTCCTTATTTACCCACCCTCTCCTTCCCTCAAGGATCCTGGAGCATCCCCTCCTTATTTACTCCATATTTCCTCCTTCCCTGAAGGATCCTGGAGCATCCTTTTATTTACTCCACATCTCCTCCTTCCCTGAAGGATCCTGGACATCCCCTCCTTCTTTATTCCATATCTCCTCCTTTCCTGGAGGATCCTGGAGCATCCCTTTATGTACCCACCCTCTCCTCCTTCCCTGAAGGACCCTGGGGAGTCCTTTCCTCCAATCCCACTCCTCTCCAGGTGCTGGGATGCCACGTGGAGAGGTTCAATCTGGGCCAGTGATCCCAGTTACAGCGAGAGCAGTGCCAAGGGGAGAGCAGTGCCAAGGCAACTTCCCGGGGCTGCTCCTGATTTCCATCCCTGATCTCCCTCCTGATTTCCATCCCTGATTCCCCTCCTATTTAATTTCTATTTTCATTTCAATTACACTTTTTTAAATCCAGTTACATTTTTTTTAGTTCTTATTTTCATGTTCACCATTCCTTCTACGAAATTTTTTTTATTTTTATTTTTAATTTTAGTTTTTTTTTTTTTTCTCAAACAGCAGCAGCACTTCCCCAAACCTCCCCAGCACCACGAATCACCTCACACATTAAAAACCCAGCTCAGAGGGCACCTTTGGGCCAGAGAACAATCGAGCTCCTTTTCCTGCCCCCCCCCGGAAAAAAAAATCAATGGGAAAGAGAGTGTGGAAAAAATACAATGGCTGGGAACTGTAAATAATTAGGTGATTGTGCCAAGTGAACATCTTCTTTAAAAAGGGCTCAGCAGAACGTGGCTGAGGCACAATCTAATCAGAATAAAGCAGGAAATGTAGCAGCTTCCAGGTGAGGAAGCTGAAAAGAGGGAATGAAAGGGAAGGGAGGGGGGAAATCAGGGCTGGGAATGAGGAGGGAAGGAGAGGATCAGCTGCAGGCAGGGGGAAGAGCAGAACATTGCCAGGGTTGTTGCAGCACAAAACCAGGGAATTAAATCCCAACTGATGCTTGGATCAATCCCAAAGGAGCAGCTCGGGGGGTCGGGGTTTTCCCGGGGGTTTGGGCAGAGAAGGAGCAGCTGGAAGGATGGGCTGGATGTGGGATATGGGGGGAGAGGGCCCATCCCTCCATCACCCATCCCAACCCACCACCCATCCCAATCCATCACCCCTCCCAATCCATCACCCATCCCAATCCGTCACCCATCCCAATCCATCACCCATCCCAATCCATCACCCATCCCAATCCATCACCCATCCCTCCATCACCCATCCCTCCATCACCCATCCCAATCCATCACCCATCCCAATCCATCACCCATCCCAATCCATCACCCATCCCTCCATCACCCATCCCAATCCATCACCCATCCCTCCATCACCCATCCCAATCCATCACCCATCCCAATCCACCACCCATCCCAATCCATCACCCATCCCAATCCACCACCCATCCTGATCCACCACCCATCCCAATCCATCACCCATCCCAATCCATCACCCATCCCAATCCACCACCCATCCCAACCCATCACCCATCCCAATCCATCACCCATCCCAATCCATCACCCATCCCAATCCATCACCCATCCCTCCATCACCCATCCCAATCCATCACCCATCCCAATCCACCACCCATCCCAATCCATCACCCATCCCAATCCACGTGGGTGCAGCTCGTCCCAGAGCACAGGATCCCCCCAGGTCATCCAGCAGCAGGAACAGGTGGGAATCTGTTCCCCCAAACTCGTTTTTCAATCCCATTTCCAAGCAAATGTCACCAGGATAAAGGAGGAGGAAGCTCAGCGCAGCTTCCCGGGGCACAACTGCCGTGGAATGGATTGGGCTGGGGAGGAAAACCCATTTATTCCCATAATTTTGAGCTCCCTGGAGCAGCAGCTGCTCCTCTGAACTCCTCCAGCTCTCGCTGCTCCCGCCGGCTCCCATCCAACCCTCGGAGCTCCGGCCCATCCGTCCTTCCCAGGGAAGATTCTCAGCCCTCATCCTCTTCTTTTGCCCTTGGAGGTGACCCTTGGAGCATCCTGAGGAGGAGCAGCGGGAGCGTGGTCGGTTCTGGGACACCGGGATCAGCCAAAACCTCCCGGCACATCCCACAAAACCATCCCTGGATGGCAACTCCCGCACCCCATTCCCTGGATGAGACACCAGCCTGGAATTCCGGCCACAAAAGGGTGGGGATGGGGCATCCAGGACCGATGGAGAGGGGACCAGTGGGACCAGTGGGCACACGGTGGCACAGGGAGAGGGGACCTCGCTGTCTCTCCTCCTCCTCCCCCATCCCTTCTCCCCGTGAGTTCCCTTTGCTTTCCCATAAACTGCGGATCATTCCGGGCGGGAGGAGCCCCGTTTGGATGCCTGTGGTGCAGTGCAGCTGTTCCCAAAGCCCGGCACAGCTGTGCCACGTCCTCCCGCTCCGGGAGCCCTTTGAAGGAGAGCGGGGAATGCCGGGAATAAGGAGCAGGGAGGGTGGGGGGTGGCTTTGATCCGGATGGTGGGGGGGGTGAAGCACAGCACAGACCTTCAGCCTCACTCCCCGAGGGAGAGGATTCCCAAAATCAGGTGCAAAACCAGCGTGGGGGCCCACGGGGTGGGCACGGGATGCTGTGGGAATGCTCTCATCCCAAAGTCAGGCAGGTGGATGCAGCAGCATTCCAGGGGTGCCACCCCTAATCCACGGGGGGCATTCCCGCCCTGCCTACTTGGGAAGAGCAGGTTGGACCTCCCTGGGTTTGACCCCTGGGATTTTTTTTTTGGGGGGGGTGGGAGCAGCCCCGGAATCCCACAGCGGGTTTGGGAAGGTCACTTTTGTCCCTATTTTCCCAGTCTCTGCCTCATTTCCCGTGCATGGAACTGGAGGCCCTGGAGGCCTCTCTGGACTCTGGGAAGGGGGGATGTGACCATGGTTTTCCTGCTTTCCCCCCCCCATCTCTCTCTCCAGGAGAGGGTTCTGGGTCACATCCATTGATTTTAGACCCGGAGCCCCAAGTGGGACTTTGCCAAGTGGTTCAGAACCTGCCTTCTCCCACCTCCCCTCTCCAGCCCCCCTGAGCCCTCCTGGGGAGGAAGGAGAAGCTGGGAAGGGGGGATGTAGCCCATGGAATGCCCAGCCTGGGGGGTGCAGGATCTCCCAGCAGCTCAAGGAAAGGGGGGCCTGGAGCGGTGCTGCTGCTCCCATCCCACATGGACGAGCATGGAAAACACCCTCCTGGCCTTCTCCACATCCCCCCACCTGGATTTGTCTGCTCTCCTGGTTTTTATGGGATGCCCGGGCGGCCAGGGCTGCCTGGGATCTCTGCCCAGCACCTTTCCCACCCTGGCCAGGATCCCTGGATCCCAGCACAGCCCAAATCCTCCCAACCCCTGAGCTCCTGCCAAAGGCAGACAAAGGCTGTGCTGCCACCACCACGCTGCAAAAACCAGCTGGGGAGCTCCCAGGGATTTGGGAATTCCTGGAGCAGCAATCCCAGGGAGTCCCAGCTGCCCTCACATCCCACCAGGGCCGGGTGACCCCCTTTTCCCGCTGGGTGGAGGCTGGGGGAGGATGCACATCCCAGAAGGAGCTGCCAGGCTCCCAAACCCCTCCACCATCCCTGCTGGAACGAGGGGAAAGGCAAGGAAAGGCCTGGCCTTTGCTCTGGGGTTTGTCTTTAGCCTTTTTAGGGGAATATCAAACAGGGATCCAGCCCTGATTAAAATGTGAAGTGCTGGGTGGGGCTGCCTGTGAGCCCAGGGCTGGCAGACTGATCTCACTCCCGAGTTTTTACATCCCAATTCCCGCTCCATGAGAAGGTTTTATGGAGCAGAAAGGCCCAGGAGCTGGAAAAAAGGGAGGGATTTGGGCTGGGTTAAAGCAAGAACGCTCAAGAGGACACGCAGACATGGATGTGGGAGCACAGGAGGGGAGTCTCGGAATTCCCAGGGGAGAGGCACCATCACTGTCCCCCCACCATTCCCTCCTTCCAGGCATCTTTCAGGCATATTCCCATGCTCCCAACCTACATCCCCCAAGCACTGGGGGAAGGATGCAGGTGGATTAACCCAGCTGGCACCACGAGGCTTTTCCACACCTCAATTCATGATTTTTCTTATTATAAATGGCCCAAAGGCTCGATCCCAATCCCCCCCCTTTAAACAGGCAAACCATAACAGTGACAGTTTGCTCCGGATCCGAGATGGATTGAAGCCCTTCCCTCAGGCAGCAGCACCTCTTTGAAGGGGGGATGTCTCGAGGCCATAAATCCCCCCCGACAGGATTGCCAGGCAGTGGCACAGCGGATCTTCTCCTCAATCTTTCACACATCATGTCTCGTCCTGCGTTTCCCCTGCAAATATTTACGGCCTGGGAGATGCTCCTGGAGGAAGGATTGCTCCTCAGGGTGTCTCCTGCTCCTCGTGCTTGCTGGATAATTTGCAGGGAATGCTCAGGGATGCTCATCTGTGGGGTGGCCCAGGCTCTGTTATCTTAGGCTTCTTTGATTTCCCTTCAATATTTCACCTCCAGGACTCCCAGAGTTCCTTTTCCCCCCAAAAAAAACCCACCTGTGTGTCAGGAGGGACCCCAGGACACCGCCCTGTCTCTGCACAGCCACGGTGGGAGACTTTAAAACCCCTTTTGCAGCGTTTTTTTCCCCTGCCTTTCTCTGGGAACAGCACCGAGGGAACGCACTTTAAATAGGTAAACAAAAAGAGGAATTGTCCCCGGATCATAATTCCCTTTCATGTGGCTCTGCCTCGAGGCTCCTGGCTGGGAAAATTAAAGAAATACAATTAAAGTGTGGCTGGTTCCCCCCAGTGCCTCTGTGAAAACCGAGGCAAAACACGACTGGCACGGGGAGAGAGAGAGAGAGAGGGAGAGAGAGAGAGAGAGAGAGAGAGAAGCACTCAGGCCCTCCCGAAATGAGCTTTAAATTAAGCTTCTCTTCACATCCCTGTCAGCAGCCAGGAACCAGCCCCATCTGCTGCTGCTCCACAGCCTGGCATGAGCCGAGCTGGCAGATCTCACCTTCCTTCCTCATGGGCAGGTGCCAGCGGGGCTAAAAATACAGCCAGAAATGACCCTTTTTTTTTTCCTTGGCAGCCTCCTGGAAACTGCAGCAGGACGAGGCCTGGGGGGGGAGAGACACTCCAGTTTTTAAGAGTAAAGGGGATTTTTTTGTTGCCACTGGAGCCACCCGGGTGCCCACCCTGCTTTGTGTCCCGTGGCACCTCTCCACCATTCCTGGAATAACTGTGCCACTGCTCCTGGGAAGGCGTGGCAGAGGGAATGGAGTGGATGGAGCTGAGGAATCGTGGAATTCCAGGACGGTTTGGACTGGGAGGGACCTTAAAATCATCTCATTGCACCCCCTGCCACGGGCAGGGACACCTTGGAGACTCCAACCTGGCCTTGGACACTCCAACCTGACCCTGGATGCTCCAACCTGGCCTTGGACACTTCCAGGGATGGGGCAGCCACGGCTTCTCTGGGAAACCCATTCCCCACCCTCCCAGTTTCTTGTTGTACGGGCAGGAGGGGGAAGGAGGAATTATTTTGGAGCTGATGGGAAGGAGCTGAGACGACTTGAGCAGGAAAAAGTGTCTCCATCCCGCGGGAATTCTTTCTCTGGCACTTTATGCCTGTTTTTTTTTCCCATTAAAACATCCCCTTTTCCCAGAAATAAAAGTGACTGTCACTGCTGGGACTCGGGACACCCGGAGCAGGGGAGGGATTTGACCTCCTGATTTTGGGTCCCAGCCCAACCAGGTCCTGAACTGGGGTAAAATCGGATAAACTGGAGAGTAACCAGCCCTGGGAGTGCTGGAAAACGGGATGAGGGAATCCACAGGATGAGGGAATCCAGAGGCAGAGCCCTGACTGTGGAGAGGGTTTTATCTCCTTAAAACAGAGGCACTGAGTGGTGCCTGTGCTGAGGAGGGGATTTATCCCCCTGGATAAACCCCAGGCACGGCAGGGAAGTGGATCTTTGGGAAGGAGGAGATCCAGGCTGGGGGTTGGGTGTTTAATGCTCACGTGTGGGATAACGGGATGAGCCCAAATCCACTGAATTGGAGGCATCTCAGCGGGATTCAGGGCTGGAGCATCCCCACCATCCCAACAGCAGGGAAAACCAGCCCCCTGTGCCAAGGATTTGGGGGTCCCAGGGTCCTTTTGGCCCCTCTTTTTTTTTGTTTAATTTGGAAGCTGCTCCCGTGGCTCTGGGGTGTGAGAGCTGCACAAGGAGCACGTCTTAATCAATAGGAGAGCTCCTGCTCCAGCCCCAAGGATTGTGATCTGGAGCCTGACAAACGGGGGTAATTTATATTCAGCGCGGCGTAACCGAGGAGCTTGTTATGCAAACACAGACCACTGATTTGACAAATCTCCTGGAAACAGAATTAATGTTCTGCGTTGGGCGCAAAAGATGTAATTTATTTTAATATTTTAAAGAGGGGAGGGGGGGGAGAAATTATATATGCGAGGATATGTGTGCATAAATAGAGCTAAACAGGGATAAACACATATGCAAAAATACACGGGTTTGTCAACGTTCTGCCACAGCTCCGTGGCTGGAGAGGAACTGCAGGGACCTGGATGGGTGGATGGGTGGATGGATGGATGGATGGGTGGATGGGTGGAAGGATGGATGGGTGGAAGGATGGATGGGTGGAAGGATGGATGGGTGGATGGGTGGGTGGGTGGAACTAAGTGATCATCGCATTTCAACCGGTGTCAGTGGGATTATGTTGATTTACTTCCCTCTCAGCCACGGCCAAAAGCAGGTATTTAATTAGAGCTGCGCTGATAAATATTAAAATGACAGAGAGCTGCTGCTGGCCCCCTCTCCCTCTCCTCATGAAAGGAGGAGATGCCAGCTGGGAAGTGACCTCCGGATTATCCGTGGCATCTCCCCCCCCCCCCATGTTTATTTAAAGGCTGCAACAATATTAGTGCAATATTATTTTTGTCCTTTTTGCCAAACAGGGGCTTTATTTATGGCAGGAGACACGGGCTGCATAATGGAGGCCCTGATGGAACCAAACATATGTGAGGAATTTCTTAATTTGATTCCAGACTCTCCTTATCTTCCCTGTCTATTTGCCTTTCTCCATGTGGACACATCCATTTATCTCCTGCTCCCTTTCCTTCCGAGGCTCCTGCTTCTCCAGGATCCAGGGTTTTGGGGTTTTTGTTGGGTTTTTTTTTTGCAGAGAAGCTGGTGAGGGCACAGATGGGCACGGAGGGGAGGGGTGGGAAGGGGCAGCCTGGAAGATGTGGGGATGAGAGTGACACCTCCAGGGGTGGGGGAAAAACACAAAAATGGGGAAAGGAGCAGAGAAAAAGGATCCTGCAAGGTTTAAAATAACCCCCTGCCAGCCTGTGTGGGAATGCAGATGCCTGTGAGCTCTGTCTGGGAGCTGCTGAGCTTCCCGGAGCAGCTCGGGACTGGCACCTCATTTGCATACCATTCATTAGTGCGGGTTGATTGGCGGTGGGTGTCAGAGAAAAGCCCTCCCAGCCCATCCTGTGCCCACCCTGTGTTGGAAAAGTCCTCCCAGAGCATCAAGTCCCCCCTGTGCCTCATCCCCACCTCGTCCACTGAGTGCCACATCCAGGCCTTCCCTGGGCACCTCCAGGGCTGGGCACTCCAAACCTCCCTGGGTGGATTCCAATGTTTAACCAACCCTTTCCAGGAAGGAATTCCCCGATATCCAACCTGACCCTCCCCTGGCACAGCTGGAGGCCGTTCCCTCTCCTCCTGTCCCTTGTTCCCTGGCAGCTCCCCCCTCCTGTCAGGGGGTTGCAGAGCCAGAAGGTCCCCCCTGAGCCTCCTTTTCCCCAGGCTGAGCCCCCCCAGCTCCCTCAGCTGCTCCTGCTGCTCCAGCCCCTTCCCAGCTGGATTAAAGCAGCCCCCATTCCCATATCCCACCCTCCTTCCCGGGAACGTGTCTCCCCCCGCTGTGGAAGCAGGACGGGGTGGAGGGAGCTAATTAAACATTCCCTCCTCCTTTCGCCTCAAAGGCTCCGCAGAAGCAAAAGCCTCTGGAACATCGGAGCAGAATTCTTATTAATTTTCCGTGGGAGATGGGAGAAGAATTGCCTGGAAAGCTGCTGTAAAGAATGGGAACAGACGGGCTCTTCTTTCCGACTTAATTTGTATTGACTTGGTTATTTTTATTTTTGGGAGCTGAGGGGGATTTTTTCGGTGCTGTGAAACATGTCTTGGGGCTCCACTTAAGGACTGGATGTGGAGTGGGTTTGGCTGGAGAAAATTCCCTGGGTGCAGGTGAAAACAGCCCAAATAATAATAATAATAATAATAATAATAAAAAATAATTAATAATAAATTTAAACGAAACAAATTGAAGTTTCGGTTGTGAATAATAACGGACAAGAAATTAAAATAAGTGAGGCGAGTTTTTAAATGATTAATAGAAATAGAAATAGAAATAGAAATAGAAATAATAAAAATAAAAATAAAAATAAAAATAAAAATAAAAATAAAAATAAAAATAAAAATAAAAATAAAAATAAAAATAAAAATAAAAATAAAAATAAAAAAAATAAAAATAAAAATAATTGATGGTGATAGTGAGGATGATGATGGTGATGGTGATGATGGTGATGGTCATGATGATGATGGTGATGGTGATGATGATGGTGATGATGATGGTGATGCCCTACGTTCTCCGGGCAGGAAGATTGGCACTGACCTTTAAATGTCACTCCCAAATGCCAGCCCGAGCCGAGCGGCTCCAAAGCGCGGGGTTGGTGCTGGGCTGGGGGGAATGGTGGCACAAACCACCCCCTTCCCCAGGGGAGAGACACTGGAATGCTGGAAAAGCCCCCTGGGCGTGGGATTGTGGGGAATGACGGGCAGGAGCTGCTCCCTTCCCGGTGGGAGAGAGAGAGGGACCCCGGGATCCTCGGGTGCTCCGTGACCACCTTGCTCAGGGAAGCCCAGACCTGCCCCTCCCCTCATCCTGCCCTTCCCAGACTGCCCAGCCCCTCATCCTGCCCTTCCCAGACTGCCCAGCCCCTCATCCTGCCCTTCCCAGACCTGCCCATTCCCTCCTCCTGCCCTTCCCAGACCTGCCCAGCCCCTCATCCTGCCCTTCCCAGACCTGCCCATTCCCTCATCCTGCCCTTCCCAGACCTGCCCCTCCCCTCCTCCTGCCCTTCCCAGACCTGCCCAGCTCCTCATCCTGCCCTTCCCAGACCTGCCCAGCCCCTCATCCTGCCCTTCCCAGACCTGCCCAGCCCCTCCTCCTGCCCTTCCCAGACCTGCCCATCCCCTCATCCTGCCCTTCCCAGACCTGCCCATCCCCTCATCCTGCCCTTCCCAGACCTGCCCCTCCCCTCCTCCTGCCCTTCCCAGACCTGCCCCTCCCCTCCTCCTGCCCTTCCCAGACCTGCCCCTCCCCTCCTCCTGCCCTTCCCAGACCTGCCCCTCCCCTCATCCTGCCCTTCCCAGACCTGCCCCTCCCCTCCTCCTGCCCTTCCCAGACCTGCCCCTCCCCTCATCCTGCCCTTCCCAGACCCGGCTTTCCATGGGGAAAACCAGCTGGGGATGAGGAGGGTGGGGAGCCCTTCATTCCCATCCCACAGGGATGGTCTTCCTGCAGCCCAGGGGCTGGGAATGGTGCTCCCCAGGCCTGGGAGCATCCCAGGACACCTCCCTGGGGCAGGAATCCTGGCACTGAGGAGCTGCTGAGGGCAGTTTTCCACCATTCCAGGGATTGCTGGGATGTGCAGCAAATCCAAGAGCAGCAGGACTTTCCCTTCTCCTTGATGATTTTTAATTAATTAAAGTGAATCAGCAAATCAGAAATAACCCGAACCCAAGGTGGCATTCCCAAAGCATCACCGTGTACTTTCCATGTTCCCACCTGGAATTAAACCTGGATGGTTATTGGGGAGAGAGGGGGAAAAAAAAGGAAAAAAAAATCATTCTGATTTGTTTTTAATTGATTTGAAGTTCAGTGAACGAGCTGTTCCCTGAAAAAACCTGGATCTCCCTTCCTTGAAGCAAACAACCAAAATGAAGTGGACACAGGGACCTTCCACGATGAAATGAAATAAAACAGAATAAAATAAAGTGGCTGCTGCAATCGCTGCCAGGCCGGATCCATCAGCATTTCCCGGGGTGAGATCCCTATCCAGGGGAAAGCGAGAGGCTCTGGCTACTACACAAATTGTATTTCCCAAGGCAGAGGATTAATTAAAACTATCAAGTGTTCCCAGCTTTTTTGAAATTAACTTTGAAAGTGTTTGGATTAAAAAAAAAAAAAAAAAAGAAAAAAAAGAAAAAAAAAAGAGCCTGAACGATTTTTTTTATATTTTTTTTTTTGGTTCTTTTTCTTCTCCCTCCAGTGGGAGGGAAAGGGAGGAAAAGGTGGCAAAAACCAACCAGGAATTACAGGGAAGAGGTAAAAAAACCACCAGGAATTACAGGGAAGAGGTAAAAAACCAACCAGGAATTACAGGAAAGAGGTAAAAAACCACCAGGAATCACAGGGAAGAGGTAAAAAACCATCAGGAATTACAGGGAAGAGATAAAAAACCATCAGGAATTACAGGGGAGAGGTAAAAAAACCATCAGGAATTACAGGGAAGAGGTAAAAAACCATCAGGAATTACAGGGAAGAGGTTAAAAAACAACCAGGAATTACAGGGAAGAGATAAAAACCAACCAGGACTTACAGGGAAGAGATAAAAACCAACCAGGAACTACAGGGAAGAGGTAAAAAAACACCAGAAATCACAGGGAAGAGGTTAAAAACCAACCAGAAATCACAGGGAAGAGGTAAAAAACCACCAGGAATTACAGGGAAGAGGTAAAAAACCACCAGGAATTACAGGGAAGAGGTAAAAAACCAACCAGGAATTACAGGGAAGAGGTAAAAAACCACCAGGAATTACAGGGAAGAGATAAAATGAGCAGCAGGGCCAGGCAGGGAATAGAGGAAGGGGGGGAAAGGAAATAATAAAAAAAGAAGAAAACCCCTCAGATAATAGACAATGTTCTCCCCAGAGGAGCGACTGCAAAGGCATTTTTAATTAACTCTGGAGCTCAGCAGCGGAATTATTGTACATTAAATAAACACCAGTTGCTTATTAAGAACATATTTGCCCAGCCTTAAGTACTGCAAGGCCCCAGCTGGAACCTGCTCCCTTACACTTGTTCCCAGGAATTGCTTTTCCACTCCACCTTCACGCCCAGCTGGGGGGAAGAGGAGCCAGTTTGGGGGGGGCAAAGACATCCCTGCTCCTGGGAAACCTGGGAATCTCCCCCTCTGCCCGGGTGCTGGGGTGGGAGGAGGGTTTCCTCCCTCCTTTTCCTCTTCCAGCAGGAGGAAAAGCTGCTTTTGGGGTGAATGTTTCTGTGCAGTCAGAGAGGGGCCGAGGCTTTTCCCTCTCCATAGTCCTTGTGGGCTCCCTTCAGGAGTGGATTTATTTGGGAAGGGCCCTGATCTGCCTTTATTCCAAGTGTTCCTCCCACCACTGGCAGGAGCTCCCGGCTGGACCCCCTGAGCCTCCCCCAGAGCAGCTGGAACTGGGAATTATTGAACCAGGGACACTTTAAACTCCAGGACAGGCTCGACTCACCCTTGCAGCACGACCCAGAGGTTCAACAGCTTCCACAAAATAAAGGACCCACCTGACAATCCCCTTTTCCACCCCTTCGAGTCCCTGTAATGAAGCAGCAAATGGGGAATTTATCATCTCCCGGGAAATGTGTCCCTTCCCTGCGGCTCCAGGGGAATCCCTGGCTCTGGGTGAAGCTCACGGGGGGCTGAGGTGTCCCTGCTGCCATCCCAACCTTTCTGGGGACACAGGGAAGCACCTTCCCCATCCCATCCCTCCCAGCACTCCTTGGATGCTCTCCAAGGCACAGGGAGCTCAGCCTAAACCTTAAACCCGGCCTAAGTGATTGTTAGTGATGAACCAACGATGGTAACACGACTCTGCAGGGCAGAGTTTCCATGGGAGGCACAGGATTAAGGGGAACAGGACAATTAGACCCCGACATCCCGGGAAGGGGGAGGCTCTGCCCTGCCAGGAGCTGCTGCAGGACCAGGGGGTTTATTTGGGATGCTGGTCCTTGGCAGTGCCTGGAGCTGAATCCCTCCAGGGGGATCCCTGCCCCCCTCTCAGGAGCCATCCAGGGATGCTCCTCTTGCTTCCAAGCCCATCCTCATCCCCCTCCAGCCCCCGAGGCCGCTGCACAACCAACCCAGCCCAGCGAGGAGCACGGGGCGATTTTTTTTCGCAGGGAAAATAAAAATGTATCTATAATTAATGATCCTCCAAGAACACACGGCCCCTTATTAATGTAGCAATTTGGCGAAACATAATTTATGAGGCACGGAGCTTAATCACCGACAAGATCCAGCGGCAGGGAGGGAAAGGGGAGTCGCCTGCTGTGATTGCACATTCAGAGGACACTTGTAACATCCAGCTCTCTTGGCAGGAACAAACCCCCTCCTGATAGGGCTGGAGATAACCCAGGGTGAGCCTGGTGCGAGGGAAGGGGGAAGAGAACGAATCCGGATGATCTGTTTACAAACACTGCGTTAATTAGGGAATAAACAGACCCAAACCCGGGGTCTCGCCCATCCCGGCTCGGGGAGGGAGGTGGGACCTTCCCAGGGCGATCCAGGAGGTCTCCACACCCCTGGGAGTGGCCCTTCTTCTCCAGGCACCGCAGGAGCGACAGCTCAGAGCTGTTGGGAAGGTCCCCGGGTGATCTGGAGCACCAAGCCTGCCCCAGGGGTGGAGGGGCTGGAGGCTGAGAAATCCCACAGTCCCATCCTTTGAACACGGAGATCTCCAGCAGGGTGACATTTCCAGGGGTTTCTGTGGGAAATACCCGATTTCCAGGGAACACACAACCCCTTTGCTGGCTCCTCTCTTCCCGCTCTGCGGTTTAAAGTCATTTCAAAAGGGGTTAAAAAAAAAAAAAAAAAACCACAAAAATTTCAGGGAAAGTGGGGTTTAGTGGATATTTCCCAGAATAGGAATGATCCCGGCAGAGCAGTTCCAGCAGCTCCAGGAGGTCTCCCTCGGGTGGGCTGAGAGCCGTGCTCGGCTTCCTCCTCATCCTCCTCTCCCGGGGAGGAGCCGCCGGCCAAATCCTCGAGTAGCCCTGGATTTATCCCGGCTTTTCGCCTGTGGATTTGCAAGCTCATTACACGGGGTAAGCGGCCAGGCCCGACAGCGTTCCGGGGAGGAGGAGAGCAGGATAATCCCGCCATCGCCACCCCCAAAACCAGCCCGGCGGCTTCGCGGAGCCGAGGACGGGGAGAGCCACGAGCAGGGGCTGCTCCCACTGCCCGCATCCCACCCCCGCATCCCCGCTCCGGCCCCCCCAGGCACCGGCTCAGCCCTTCCCTCCGCCGTGCTCGGGTCTGATAAGCGCTGGAGAGCCTTTAAAATGATAATTGCACAGCACGGGATGAAGGCAGAGCCGCCGCGTGAATATTCATGAGCGGGGCACCGGCGATGCCGCCGCTTTCCCAGGGATGCGGGTGGTGCCCCTCTGCCGGCATTCCCAGCGGGAATCGGCTCGGCTCGGCTCGGAACACCTCGGGAAACGGCATTCCCGCTCAGCCATGGGTTTGTGTGTCTGATCTCCACCAGCCAACCCCCAGAATGCTTTGTTGGCACCCGGACTCCCAGAGCTCGGGGAGTGAGAGGCAGGATCCTGGAGAAACAGGATGCTGGGGAAACGAGGCAGGTCCTGCTCCCTGCTGCCAAGGGCAGCCTCACCCCTGCAAATATCCAAGGCCAGGGCTTGGAGCAACCCGGGCCAGTGGAAGGTGTCCCTGCCCGTGGCACTGGAGGAGCTTTGAGGTCCCTTCCCACCCAAAGCGTTCCATGATTCCATGGTTCCACAAACCCCTGCACGCTCCAGCCACGGCTCTGCCAGGGCTTGCAGAGAAAAGAGCAGCTAATTAAACCTGTCTTTGGTGCCTCTGACCCCGCTGCTGCTGCTGCTGCTGCTCCCAGGGCTTTGACATCCACGGAGGAAAAGGGCCCACGGAATCAATTATCCCAAAGTCCTCTCCCGGGAGCCCCCCGGGAGCTGAAATCAGTGCTGGCAGTGCCAGGGGGGCTTCACACACCACTGCCAACCCCCGGGGGCTGCACGATGGGCCAGGGGATACTTTAATTACTGTGATTTATGTTGCCTTCAATTGACTGAGTCCCCGGAGCTCCGGGAATCCATCGGAGGGAACGGGCGGCATCGACCCCTCCGCGGCCAACCTGGGCTGGGATCAGGGGTGGTTAATGAGCAAATATCCCCCTGGAAATGCAGCCAGAGCGTGCAAAAAGCACAGAGAGGGAAGGGCAGGGGCTTCACTGCTGGTTGTTCCAGCCCTGACCCGAGCAGGACCCTCCTGGGCAGGGGGGCGGATAAAAAGCTGAGGAGTCAAAAAGCACCGATTTGCTTAAAATCAACCAGCAAAGCAAAGCAAAGCCCTGAGAGAAAGGGAAGGGTTTGTGTCTCAGCCCGGGGAGAGGAGCTGCTGGCACGTCCCAGGTGTCCCCTGCCACGTCCCAGGTGTCCCCTGCCAAGCAGAGCAGTGCTGGCACACTGGGATCACAGCCCCATCCGTGCAGGGGAAAGCATCCCGAGGGATCTCCTCAGCCTTCCCCAGGCTCCAGCTCCGTCCCAGAGCCCCCAGTCCTTCCCTTCCTTATTTCCAGGGGCGATTTGGTTGAGTTTCTCCCCTCTCTTGATCCTAATACAAATTAAGTGGAAGTGAAATGAAAGCCAAAAGCTTGGGAGGGTGAGGAGGGAGCGAGGCAATTAAGTTCGGGGGCCCTCGAAAGCGATTCGCTAATTGTGCGAGGAGCTGTGTACCAAAAAGGGAACTAATAAAAGAGACTTAATTTGATTTGGGGAAGGCAAGGAGAGCGGAACGAGCAGCAGAGCTCGGCTGAGTGCTAATGGGCTGTGCTGCAGCTCAGGGTGTCCCTGGGCAGGCACTGTCTGCAGAGTTCGGGATGGAATCCGCTGGTTTGGGGGCTCGGAGCGAATCCCCCGTGGCTGTGATTTCTCCCCGGGGAGGCTCCTGGGCTGTGGGAGAGCCTCTGGGGCAGCCTGGGGCTCGCTCTGGCAGGCAGGAATGATGCCCTTCTCTCTCCAGGGATCACTGGCAATAATTCCCTGATTATGAAATGGGGACACTGAGGCCCCGGGATGTGGATGCAGAGTAAGAGCCGGGGCTGTGTCACCCTGGGCCTGGGTGAGGTGGGAGCTGAGCCTGCACCCCCAAACCCGCTGCAGGCAGCTGGGGGGGCTGGATTGGGATAGTCTGGGAAATGGGGTGAGGAACAGGGAGCAAGGCCTGCCTGGGACATCCCAGGGATGTGCTGAAGTGCTGGCACAGGGATGCCCGAGGTGGTGCCCATGGCACCAACTGGTGTGCAGGGAGGAGGGAAAGCAGCAGCTCCTGCAAAGAGCAAAGTGCCTGAGGGGAAGCAAAGGGCTCTGAGGCAGAGCCTGAACACAACAAAGGAGCTGTGATTTTTCTGGAAAACGCTCCGAGCTCGGTGTTCCCGGGGGCAGGGAGGGTGTTACGAGCTCGGGGTGACAAAGGTGGGGTGATCCCGGGGAAAACCAGCGCTGAGATTTCCCTGACTGAGGCTGGGATTGAGCTCAGGGTCTCTCCCAGGCTCCTGGAAGCCCCTCTGCTCCCCCAAAAACTCCATCTCCAGCAGGCAGTGAATAAAAAACCTGGGAGCTGCATCTCCGAGCACAGCCGGGTTGCTCCTCGGTTTTCAGCCCTCCCTCCAAAGCCTTGGATTTTGCAGCGGAAAAAACACTGGATCGGGAAAAAAAAACCAAGGGAAGAGGGAAGGCAGTGCCAGGGCTCGGTGCCTGCAGGTCTGGGTGTGCCCACTGCCAAGTGCCACTGGAAACTTCCCTCCTTCATCCATCCATCCCCCCTCCTCCTGGATCCTGGCAATGCTCTCCAGCGCCTCGGGAAACACCCCTGGCCTGGGGCTGGCACTGGCTGTGGGTGCCCAGCGTGGCTCCAGCTGGCACAGCCACACTCCCCAGCTGCCCCAGCAGCCCTGGCTGGCAGATGCTCCTCCCGGGCAGCCGGAATGTCCCGCTGGGAAAAGCTGGACCTGCATCTGGGAGCCTTTTCCAGACATGGTGGTTAATTTGTGAGCCATTAAACACACACTTGTTACAGCCCAGCACCGGGATTCCAGCTGAAACAGGGCTGGGATTAAGGAGGAATTCCTCCCTGGGAAGGGGGGTGAGGGCCTGGAGGTCGCCCCATCCCTGGGAGTGTTCCAGGCCAGGCTGCAGCGTGGGGATAAAAATTATCCCGGGGGGGGGGAAAAATCATCCCCCGGAAAAAAAATCCACCCAGGGCAGTGACCAAGAGGTTCCCAGCAGTGCCTGGAACATGAGTGTTCCAGGGGAAAGAGCCAGGGCTGTTCCCGGGGAAAGAGCCCACGTGGAACGGGAAACACCTGGTGAGGAACACGGAGAACCGAGGGAAAAGCCAAGATCAATAAAAATGTTTTGCTTCCACTCTTTCTGATGGATGGGAGAGCCCAGGGAGGGCCTGATGGATGGGGAGAGCTGGGAGGCAGCTCCACGGGCAGGATTCCCCAAAGGAAGTCGGGGGCATTTCAGGTGAAGGAGAAATGGATATCCCCAAAATCTTGCAGCTCCAGCAGCTCCCCCAGGGGCTGCCCAGCCCGTCCCCTCTGCTCCTGCAGCCCCTGGGCAGGTTTGTCCCTGTTCCGGGGACATTTCTGGCTCTCTGAAAGCCTCGATAAAAGGCACTTCAGTTGTTCTCCCCCCTCCAGCTCATTCCCAGTGGAATCCCATCCCGGGTTAAAGTGGAGGGACTAACAGCCCATCATGAGCAGGGCCCTGGGGGTGCTCCGGGCACAAAAGGGCACAAAAAGCTGCTAAATGGCTTGGGAATAACGGGAGGAGCGGCAGGAATTCTGGTGGTAGCTGAGGACAGTGTCCCAGGGTTTCTGTGGAGCCTCCTCCAGCTGGAAAAGGCAGGGAAATCATGGATGTGTCCCATCCCTGGGAGTGTCCAAGGGCAGGTTGGGCAGGGCTTGGAGCAACCCCGGGCTAGTGGAAGGTGTCCCTGCTCTGTGGGTTGGAACTGGATGGTCCTTGAGGTCCCTTCCAACCCCCCCTTTCCAGGATTCCGGGATTCCACGCTCCTCCACCAAAGGTTGTGTGGGTTTGGGGAGCTCAGACCTGCCCCTGGATTCTCCCACTGGGGCATCATCCAAATGAAAAGAGTTTTCCACGGTGGCTTTGACAGCACAGAAACAAACCCATCCAGCATTCCAGAAACGCTCCAGCAGCTCCTGGATCGGGCTGGGCTCGTTAAAAAAAACAACCCAAAACCCAGCAGCAGAGGAGAGTCTCCAGATTCCAGCTCTTGGGGTTGATCCGGGGAAGGAAAAGCTGATGGAAAGGGCTGGAGGAGGGAAAAGGGCACAAAGGCTCCGTCCCCACGTCAGAGCCGGGGAGAGGAGATGGAAAATCCAGCAAAATTAATCAAAGTCTCCTGCAGTTTGGCCTTTTAATTCCCCAAAATTCCCCCCGTGCCGCTGTGGGAGCCGTCACCAGTCAGGCTGTGCCATCCCTGGGGCTGCCAGGGATGCTCCAGTTTTCCACTGGGCATCCAGTGGCTCCCAGTCCTCCCCCAGGGGAGGGAGAACGAGAACTTTGGGGTTTTTTTTCCCCACTTTTTAGGGCTTTCAGCTCCAGATTCAGCGTCTGACCTTAAACCTGGGGCTTTGAAGGCCAAGTACATTTAACAGCCCCTGCTGGAATCCAGGAAAAAAGGGAAGGACACGCCAAGTGGCTCCTGCAAACTTTCCAAGAGGGATGAAAAGCTGCCTGGAGAGAGGGGGGGGATGAGTGTGGGGTGGGCAGAGGCCAGTCCTGCCCATCCTCACCCTCACCCTGGCACTCCCCTGGGCAGCAGCGGAGCCGAGTGGGTGTCAAATTCCAGCAGAACCGGAATTCTCACACTGGATATTCCCTTTGCCACGGGAAATGAGGGTGGAGTGAAGGGAGGTGAAGCCCCTGAGCCCTCAGGGATGCTCTCCCCTGCCTGTGTTTGCCATCCAGAGCCCAATAAACCCCAGCATGGGATTAATCCCAGCTCCACGTTATCCCGGCTCCTGGCTCGGGAATGTCCTGCTGGGCTGATTCCAGAGCAGCTCCTTTCCAAGCTGGGCTGATTCCAGAGCAGCTCCTTTCCATGCTCTGCCACTCTCCAGAGCCTCCAAGGTCCTCCTTTAATGGATGCTCCAATTTCATGCAGCCAAATTGCCTTTGAACTCCGGGGCTGGCAGGGAGGCTGCGGGGCTGGAAGCTCCATTCCCAAAACGCTCCCAGAATCCCCAAATCCTCCCTTCTCCAGGACTCCACAGAGCCTCCGACAGCTCCTGGTTCTTGGTGCTTCCCCTTCCCGAGGCTGCTGAGACAACACTGAATATTCCAGGGGGCACTGAGGGGCTGTTTCCCTGGTCTGTGGAGCCAAATCCATGGATGGGGCTCATCCCACGGCCCGAGCTGGGATCTGCTCCTTCCCAAACTGAACAAACCTCGCTCCTTTCTCCTCCTCTTCTTGGGGCAAGGGAGGGAAATTTGCTCAGGATGCAATTCCAAAGGAAAGCAAACCAGCTCCCTGATCCAGAGGCTCATTGGGATCTCCAGCACAATGGAAACGTGAGGGTGCTGGAGGAAACCAGGCCTTGTTTTGCCTGGAAATCCACCTTTTCCCACTGCTTCTCCTGGGATAACGACATCTGGCCGGGACCCAGCGATTCATCCACGTGTTTTTCCCTCTCCTGTGGGTCACCCTCATGCTGGATCCCATCCAGAGCATTCCCAGAGATTCCCCTGCTCCCCTCTGTGCTCGGCACTTCCATGCCCTGATCCAGAGATTAACAGGAGCTGCTCCACTCCAAGATGTTGGAGCAGGGGGTAAATCCAAGCTCTGGGAATGGCTTTAATTCCCCTCCACCCTCCCAGCCATCATTCCCAACAGCTCAGCTGGGAACAGGGAGACAGAGAATATCCATTCCCAGGGAATACCCATTCCCAGTGAACACCCATTCCCAGTGAACACCCATTCCCAGTGAATCCCCATTCCCAGTGAATATCCATTCCCAGTGAATCCCAATTCCCAGTGAACACCCATTCCCAGTGAATCCCCATTCCCAGTGAACACCCATTCCCAGTGAATCCCCATTCCCAGTGAACACCCATTCCCAGTGAATATCCACTCCCAGTGAACACCCATTCCCAGTGAATCCCCATTCCCAGTGAATATCCATTCCCAGTGAACACCCATTCCCAGTGAACACCCATTCCCAGTGAACACCCATTCCCAGTGAATATCCACTCCCAGTGAACACCCATTCCCAGTGAATCCCCATTCCCAGTGAACACCCATTCCCAGTGAACACCCATTCCCAGTGAACACCCATTCCCAGTGAATCCCCATTCCCAGTGAACACCCATTCCCAGTGAATATCCATTCCCAGTGAATATCCATTCCCAGTGAATATCCATTCCCAGTGAATATCCATTCCCAGTGAACACCCATTCCCAGTGAACACCCATTCCCAGTGAACACCCATTCCCAGCCCCAGCTCCGGAAGGAGCTGGAAATAAAGAGCAGGAAAAAAAAAAAAAACAAACTAAAGCCGCTGCATTATTTAAAAATCTGCTGATGAATAATTTAGTCAAATGAGTCTGTGGCTGTTCGGCAGTATTGCATTACAAAATAAATCAATTACAATATATATGGATGGAGGGGAGGGGGGGAATAAAAACCCATCCCCTCCCTGGCTCATGGAAAACCACTGTGAAGGCAGAAACGTTCCCTTTGTTCCTGAGAAAAGGGAGAGTTTTAAATAAGAATCTCTCAGAACACAAGGTATTACCGTGAGCATCTCCTCAGAGCAGGGAAGGGGGGTTCCTTCTCCCCCACAGCTTCTCCCCATTCAAATTCCTCTCCCGATTTCGGGCAGGTTCCCTTTGGCTCCAGGCTCCCGGAACACTCGAGCTGGTTGTGTGGAAATACCCAGAAATTGGCATTTCTCAGCAGGCCTCGGCCCCTCTCCCAGCCTGGTTTTTGGAGGTCACAAACACCCCCCCGGGATTGGAGGCATCCCAGAAATCCTCTGGAGCTGGGAGAAGGGAGCTCGGGCCCCACCTCAGGTTGGGATGTTGGGAGCTCAGCTCCCTGCGGAGGGAAAAGGCATTTGAGGCCCCCCAGCCATAAGGAAACCACATATACATATTATATATATTTTTTTTAATATATATGTAATATATAAAAATATATTTTGTATATAAATATATATATAAAATATATTTATATATAAATTATACATAATTATATATAATTATATATATAATATAAATATTTTATATGTAATATATATAAATATATTTTATATATAAATATATATGTAATATATATTCCATATATACAATATAAATAAATATATTATTTTATATATAATATATATAATATATATTTTATATATATTATATATAAATATATATTATTTTATATATTATATATATATTTATATATATGTAATATATAAAAATATATTTTATATATAAATATATATTTAATATATATTTTAGATATACATTATATATAAATATATATTATTTATACATAATATTTATATGTAATATATATAAAATATATTTTATATATAAATATATATTTAATATATATTTTAGATATTATATATAAATATATATTATTTTATATAATATATATATTTTATATATGTAATATAAAAATATATTTTATATATAAATAGATATATTTAATATATATTTTATATATAAATTATATAGAAACAGATATAATTTTGTATATATAAAATATATATATTTTTACATATATTTATATATTTTTATATATCTATCTATGTATACATATTCCCATAAATGCAGGGCCTGCAGGGATAAACAGGAGGAGCACCCTCAGCTTTGTCTGGGACACTGGCTGAACTCCTCTGTCCTATCCCAGTGTCCAGAATCCAGGATTTCAGTGGATTTCCATTAGTCCTGTGGACTCTCTGCCCTTTTTAACCCTCCCAGCTCTTGTTCCTTTCCAAGCAGCAAATAGAAAATCCATCTGACCCATCGATTTTATCCTGATCTGATCAAACAGAGATGCTCCAAACCCCCAAACTCCTCCTGAGTGTGCGGGATGCCTCCAGAACCTCGAAAATCGGGATGTTTGGAGCTTCCTCAGCCAGACAGCAGCTCATCCCCGGCCGGGAAAAGTGGGATCCACCCAGGGAAAAGGCTGCAGGAACCCCAGGAATGGGAATTAAAGCCCCACCAGCCCTGAGTCTGCAGATCGGCCCCGGAGAGTGGAGGAGAGTCCAGGAGTTGAATGAAAGATGGGATTCTCCCAGAGCTTTATCCCAAGGGCAGCAGGGGAGGATCTGCCAGGCCTCAAGGTTAACCTGAGCCCTTTACAGCTTCCAGCACAAACCCCTGGATAAGGGAGACAGGGATAAGGCAGGATGAGCCAGCAGGAAAGCAGGGCCAGGGGGGACGCAGAGATTCACAAAATCCCACGCTGGGGATGGGAACTGGGAGCCAGAGCAGCTAAAGCAGCACCTGAGCACCCAGCTGGGATGCTCCATGGACCTGGGATGCTCCAAGGCCCTGGGATGCTCCAAGGAACTGGGATGCTCCAAGGACCTGGGATGCTCCAAGGACCTGGGATGCTCCAAGGACTGGGATGCTCCAAGGCCCTGGGATGCTCCAAGGAACTGGGATGCTCCAAGGAACTGGGATGCTCCAAGGACCTGGGATGCTCCAAGGAACTGGGATGCTCCAAGGACCTGGGATGCTCCAAGGCCCTGGGATGCTCCAGGGACCTGGGATGCTCCAAGGCCCTGGGATGCTCCAGGGACCTGGGATGCTCAAACTTCACTCCGTTCTTTCCTGGCGTTTCAGGGGGATTTTTCAGCAAAGCCAAAATAACCCGGATTGGGACACATCTGGGAGGGAGGGGGTGGAATTTGGGGCTCAAAACCACTCCCAGGGATGGCAGAGCCGGGCTCCAAGGATGGATCTCGGATATCCCAGGGATGAAGGCAGACGTGGCTCCAGCAGCAACCCTGCAGGGGGGGTGGGTTGGGCATGTTCCCCGAATTCCCAGGGCTTTCTGGAGCTGCAGGAAAAATCGGCTTCTCCTGCATTAATGAGGTGGTAAAAGGAGATGACAGGAGGGATAAAAGCAGCCCAGCAGAGCCTCTGGAAGCGCGGGGAGCCGGCGGCTCCTGCAGGAGCGGGAATGCTCGGCTGAGCAGGCAGGAAGATGCTGAAGCAGAGCCTTTTGCCGGGCTGGGGTCAGAACACATCTGTGAATAATTGAACAAGGCTCATGTCGGAGGAGTCAGCAGTTCCTGAGCCGCTTCCTCCGCAGGCTGGGAGGGAGGGAAGGGCTTTGGGAAGAGAGGAGACAGAGCAGCTCCAGCTGGGAGGGCAGGGCCGGGTGAGGAGGCAGCAGTGGAGATGCTGAGACCTCCTGGGCTCACCCCGGACTCATCCCTGGAGATTCTGCTTCAGTCGACGGGAGAGAAGCCAAGAGGAGGAGGAGGAGGAGGAGGAGGAGGTGGAGGGGAGAGGTGGAAGCTGTAATGGCTTTTGAGCCCTGCATCATTTTTCTCCCTCTGAAAGGTCACCGACAGGCAGCCCCATTAACGGGGACCTCTGGGGGAGAAAATTGCCTTGGAGAGGGGGATTTCCAGGAGTGCCACTCCAGGGATTGCTCTGACCACCCATCCGTGGCGTTTGGGAACCATCTGGCTGCCACCCCGGGCTGATCCTGGCACTGTGGGTGGACAGACTGGAGGAAATCTATTAATCATGGAATAGTTTGGGTTGGAAGGCACTGAAAAAATCACCCAGTGCCACCCCCTGCCTGGGCAGGGACACCTTCCACCAGCCCAGGCTGTTCCAAGCCCCATCCCACCCGGCCTCGGGCACTTCCAGCTCGTAGCCAAGCACATCCCAGCACTGTCATCCTTAAGGAAGACCCTCAGGACTGAGTTTCTCCTCTTTCTTTTTTTTTTTTTTTATTTCCCCAGAAGTTTCTTTCCGTTCCCACGTGCGCCCACTCCCTGTTCCTCAGGGCTGGGAAGGAAACATCGTCCCCTTGGTGTGCTCCCACTGCCCCAGCTGCCAGCAAACACATCCAAGGATTAGCAAACGATTAGGGAGTGCAACAGGACTGATAATTGTTTAATAGGCCAGAGGGATAATGAGAACCACCGGCCCAGAGAAGGCAGGATCCTCAAATCCAGATTTTTAGCAAAGGGGTGGACAGGTTTGGAGGGGGGGGCTGTGCTGGTCCCCCATCCCTGCTGTCCCCTCCTCATTGCCTGGTCACTCCAGGCTCCACAGTCACAGGGAAAAATCCCAAAAAATCCCATAGAAAACACAGGGATTCCCGTGGGATCCCAGTGGGAGGTGGGGAGTGAGGATGGGAGCCCCGGGGGGATAATGGGAGTTTCTGGATGAATCGACATTCAGCTCAACACTGACGCCCAAAACCAGCACCCTCCAAATTTTGGGGCGTGCGGGGGGGGCACAGACAGACCTCCCCAGCTCCTGCTCCAAGAGTTGGGGAGGGGAGGAATCCCAATCCCCCTCTCCAGCGGAGACAGCATTGGGGACAGCGAGGAGCAGCAGGAGAGGGGCTCTGCCCGTTCCCAGGAACTGCTCCCGCGTGGGGGGCCCGGGAAGGGCTCTGCAGGATCCTGGAACACTCCAGGGAGACTCTGGGCTGCCTAATTTGGATGAATCCGCCCTGGAATGCCGGCGCTGCCGGAGGTTTGCACCTTGCTTACAAGTGACTGGGGCCCGGAGCCAAAAACCCACCCTGCTCCTCAAATCCCGGGAATTCCACAGCCCGGCGGGGGTCTGTTCCCCCTCCTCCAGCAGATGGGAATCCTTCCCGTGGTGGTGCCCACACTGGCAGCAGAGGCTGCAGCTGGTGCTCCTCTGGTGAGGAGGGTGAAGGTCTGGGCGAGGAGATGAAGGTCTGATCCCCCCTGGAAAACAGAAAGGCTGAGCATCCACCTCCTCTCTGTGGGAAAAATAACCTCCAACGCATGGAAATAATCAGGGTAAACAGAAAATGAACATGTTGCAGCCAGACTTGACGCGCTCCCCCAGCTCCAGAAGGACTCTTTTCCCATCCCCAGCATCCAGCCTTGGCTGGGAGCTGCCATATGGATCAGATTCTTTTCCTGGAACTTGTTCCACGGCGCATGAGATGAGTTATTTTCCTCTCGGACCCACAAGCTGCCGTTGCTCCCCGTTTCCCTCCGACCCATCCCGTTTTTCCAGTTTATTTCTGGGCATAAGGACACCACCGGTTCCCTGTCAGCCTCCCTGCCCTTCCCTGCTTTCCAGCTCCCAGTTTATCCCACGGCAAAGCTCCTCCCGGGGCCTTGGCAGCCCGGGGAAGGAGGTGGGGGTGGCGCGAGGAGGAATTGTCATTTTTCCTGGCGCTGCTCCCGCTGCCGGGAAGCAGCAGGGAGGTGACAGGATCCAGGGAGGTGACAGGATCCAGGGAGGTGACAGGATCCAGGGCTGGCAGCGGGGGAACGTGTCCGTCACCTCCTGGCAGCGGGGGAACAGCAGGAGGGGGATGGGACCGGCTGAGAGCCCGTGACGCAAGAAATTCCCAAAAAAACAGCTTGTACATGGATCTGGAGGGGATGGAGGGTTGGATTTGGAGGGGATGGAGGGTTGGATTTGGGGGGATGGAGGGTTGGATTTGGAGGGGATGGAGGGTTGGATTTGGAGGGGATGGAGTGTGGGATTTGGGGGGGATGGATGTTGGATTTGGGGGGATGGATGTTGGATTTGGAGGGGATGGAGGGTTGGATTTGGGGGGGATGGATGTTGGATTTGGAGGGGATGGAGGGTTGGTTTTGGAGGTGATGGAGGGTTGGTTTTGGAGGGGATGGATGTTGGATTTGGAGGGGATGGAGGGCTGGATTTGGGGGGGATGGAGGGTTGGATTTGGAGGGGATGGAGGGTTGGATTTGGAGGGGATGGAGTGTGGGATTTGGGGGGGATGGATGTTGGATTTGGGGGGGATGGATGTTGGATTTGGGGGGGATGGATGTTGGATTTGGAGGGGATGGATGTTGGATTTGGGGGGGATGGATGTTGGATTTGGAGGGGATGGATGTTGGATTTGGGGGGGATGGATGTTGGATTTGGGGGGGATGGAGGGCTGGATTTGGAGGAGATGGAGGGTTGGATTTGGAGGAGATGGATGTTGGATTTGGAGGGGATGGAGGGTTGGATTTGGAGGAGATGGAGTGTGGGATTTGGAGGGGATGGAGTGTGGGATTTGGAGGGGATGGAGTGTGGGATTTGGAGGGGATGGAGTGTGGGATTTGGAGGGGATGGAGTGTGGGATTTGGAGGGGATGGATGTTGGATTTGGAGGGGATGGAGTGTGGGATTCCTCAGTGCAGCAGATCGGCCGGGTGGTTTTAGCACCAAAAAACCAAAATAAACCTCAAATCTCATCCACGGCATCATCGGGAAGGGCTGTTCAGATTTTTCCCCCCCTCCTCTGGAAGAGAAATATCAGGGACTCGCAGGGAATTCTGACAGGCAGCTCCATCCTGGACAAGTGGGAGAGGTGGTAGATTGGAAGGAACACAAAGACAAGGGGAAAAATAATAAAATTAATAAAAATAATAAAATAATTAAAAATACTGATAAAATTAATAAAATAATAAAAATAATGACATAATGAAAATAATAAAATACGAATGAAATAATAAAAATTAAAATGACATAATGAAAATAATAAAAATAATAAATTAATAGAATAAAATAAAATAATAATAAAAATAATGACAATGAAAATAATAAAAAATAATAAAAATAATAAAATAATAATAAAAATAATAAATAATAAAAATAATAAATAATAATAAAAACAATAAAACAATAAAATAATAAATTAATAAAAATAATAAAATAATAAAAATAACATAATGAAAATAATAAAATTAATAAATTAATAGAATGAAATAAAATAATAATAAAATAATAAAATAATGAAATAATGAAAATAATAGAATAATAAAAGTAATAGAAATAATAAAATAATAAAAATAAAAAATAAATTAATAAAATAATAATGAAAATAATAGAATAATAAAAGTAATAGAAATAATAAAATAATAAAAACAATAAAATAATAAAATAAAAAAAATAATAAAATTAAATCAACTGAGTACTGAAAGGTTCTGTTTCCGGAATTAGGATTCGAGTGAAAACACATTGAAACATCCACATTTCCCAGCCATGCGTAAAAACCACAGCGAATCCTGTGTGGGAGAGGAAGGGAGAGGAAAAAAACCACCCCAAAATCAACTTTCTCTGCTGGGAGCCGTTGGCTCAGAACTGCCAGGGCTCGGTGGGGGAGCTGGAGCGGGGCCAGAAGGCTCTGGAGAGATCTCAGAGCCCCTTCCAGGGCCTGAAGGGGCTCCAGGAGAGCTGGGGAAGGACTGGGGACAAGGAATGGAGGGACAGGACCCAGGGAATGGTTCCCACTGCCAGAGGGTTAGATGGGATATTGGGAAGGGATTCCTCCCCAGGAGGGTGGCACAGGTTGCTGGGAGAGACTGAAACGCTCCCGTAGCAGGAGTCAAAACACCATAAATGTCCCCCCTGTAAATCCCCCCCATCCCTGGCAAAGCAGCCCTGGGTGATGCCAAGAAAACACTGGATTGCTCCTTTTTATCCCCCCTCCCCAGCCCCAAAGAAGTCATGGGGAGGAGCAGCCATTAGACTAATTAGCCCCAGTGAGGGGGGGGGGGGGTTCAGCAAAGGCAGTAATTGAAGCCAAATAATGAATATTTAACTCTCTTAAGTGAAGTTTAATTAAGTTATCCTATGGCTGAGGCTTTTTGCAGCATTACCGTGGCTTTCAAGCATATTAAGAGGAGCCAAAAATAACCTTTTCAGAGACACGGGGTCCTCTCCCCCTCTGTCCCCCCTCTGCAGAGCTCTGTCACTGCTCAGCCCCCAGGTTTCATTATCAGGAAAACTTAATTAATTTAGAGGCTCCTGGAACGGTTTGGGTTGGAAAATACCTTAAAATCATCCTGTCCCACCCCCTGCCACGGGCAGGGACATCTTCCACCAGCCCAGGTTGCTCCAACCTGGCCTTGGACACTTCCAGGGATGGGGCAGCCACAGGTTTTCTGGGAAATCCATTCCAGGGCCTCCCCACCCTCCCAGGGAGGGGTTGGTCTCTTTTCCCAGGCAACCATCAGCAAGACAAGAGGGCTGGGTCTGCAGCTGTGCCAGGGGAGGGTTAGGTTGGAGATTAGGAAGAATTTCTTTGCAGAGAGGGTGCTCAGCCATTGGAATGGGCTGCCCAGGGAAGGGGGGGATTCTCCATTCCTGGAGGTTTTTAAGAAGAGACTGGATGTGGCATCAGTGCCATGGGCTGGGAACCACGGCGGGGTTGGATCAAGGGTTGGACTGGATGATCTCGGGGGTCCTTTCCAACCCGGCTGATTCTGTGATTCTCTGATTCTCTGCTAATGGCCCTCACTAATTGCACCGCTCCAGCTCCACGAGTTAATGCTCCATTAGCCCCGCGCCCGGAGCGGTCCCCGGGCTGGGGAGGGGTCCGAGCCCGCCGTTTATCCCCCCCCAAAACCTTCTCGGCTGCGCGGCAATCAGCCCCAAAAACCGGCGATGAGTGATTTGTAACACCCCGGCGAGTGCACGAACCTTCCTGTAATTGCCTGTCCTTCTCGGGGCTCTTAAAAGCTTTCCAGGGGAAGAGAACAGAGGCTCCTTGTCAGAAACAAGCCATTAAACAGATGAAAAGAGCTTCCCCTCCTCTTCACCGCCTCTTGTTGGGTCTCTTAATGTTTTATTTTTCTCTCCCGAGCCGCGGGTGAGGCCGAGGGGCAGCCGGGGAGGGTTTGACCGGGTGATTTTAGGAATATTTAGCCTGGGATTAACACCCGGGAGCAGGGCCGGGTGTTCACCGCGTGTTTTCCAACACCGGCATCGATCCCTGGAGGAGCCGGGGGTGCCCCATCTTGGAGGAATCTTGGAGGGATCCTGGAGGGATCTTTGGGTCACTGACGGCCCCACCCCGAGCATGGGGAATTGGGGCTGGAATTGGGGACCGCAGGGCCGAGGGTGCTCCGGGAGCCTCATCTGTAACCCCAGCAGCGTGGGCTGTCGGGGGACTTGGCACAGCTTCAAACCCGACCCGTCGGAGGCATCGTTTCAAACGGCTCCTTCCCCGGCTCCCCGAGATCAAACCGCGCTGCTGCTGACTCACAACGCCTCATTAGCGATCCGCCAGCAATTAATGCCTCTCGTGACGACGCTCGGAGCCGCTTTTCACCCCCTCCTCTGCCTCTGCCTCAGCGCGGATTTCTCTGCCTCGAGAGGGGCCACACCGAGCTCCTCCTGCCCTGCCCAAAACCCGCCCCGTGCTCGACCAGCCTTTGCTCTCTGGCTGATTTTCTGCGTCTTTTCTTTCGAAAAGAGCTGAGCCTGGTGGCTCTGGGAGGCGGGAGACGGCTCCAGACGGGCTCCCGGGCTGATCCAGCCTGACAAGGCTTCCGCTCCGCTGAGATCCCTGCCGAGCACCACAAGGCAGGGAGAGCGGGATTTTCCCTTCGCATCAGCGCTCAGCCGGCTGGCACCGAGCGGGCAGAGGCACTGAACGGGAAAAGCGCTTCGTTCTCCCTGGAAATGCTCCCTTCCGGTGCCCATCTCCCCCTGGGAGCGGCCTCTCTGGCCAGGGAATAAGTTCTGGGGTGAAAAAAGCCTTCTCGGGGCGCCCCAGTAAAGCAGGGAGGGAGGGGAGGTGGGAGGCAGCTCCACCTTCCCCCAGAGAAAGTGGGGGGTTTCAGAGCCGCCCCATCCCAAGGAATCCTGCTCCGAGGTTCCCCCAGCCGTGCCCAAAACATCAGATTTTTTGGAGCAGGAGAACGGGCGGGCAAAGGGGGAGCACAGTGAGGGGAGGGGAAAGCCGAGGCACGAAGTAATTCTGTCTAGAAATGCACATTTTAAAAGCTCAGCTCTGCCGGAGATCGATCCCCCAGCCCAGACCCGCAGCCCTGCTCTGACCCAGCCCCCTTTCCCCCGGCGGGATGTTTGGCCCCGGGCAGAGCCAGCTGGGGTTGGCAAAACCCTCACAAAAAGTGGGAATTTGGGGCCCGAAAGGACTTGACAACGTCCCTTTATTCCCTCGGCCGTCCCTGGAGGAGCTGGCACTCAACTGATGTCCTCTTCGATTCAGGGAGAGGGCTTTTCTCCCTGCCTGGAATCGGTTTGCTGGCTGATACTTCCCAAAGGCAGCAGCAGGACTGGGAGGGGAGAGGATTCCCAGAGGGAGGGGGGGTGGGACAGGAAACAAAACTCCAGGAGTGGATGCTCAGACCCTGGAAAAGCCCATCCACCCCGAGCCAGAGGAATGCTCCAGCCCCATTCCCAGCCCCCAGGGATGCTCCAGCCCCATTCCCAGCCCCCAGGGATGTTCCAGCCCCATTCCCAGCCCCCAGGGATGCTCCAGCCCCATTCCCAGCCCCAGGGATGTTCCAGCCCCATTCCCAGCCCCCAGGGATGCTCCAGCCCCATTCCCAGCCCCAGGGATGTTCCAGCCCCATTCCCAGCCCCCAGGGATGCTCCAGCCCCATTCCCAGCCCCCAGGGATGCTCCAGCCCCATTCCCAGCCCCCAGGGATGTTCCAGCCCCATTCCCAGCCCTGAGGGATGTTCCAGCCCCATTCCCAGCCCTGAGGGATGTTCCAGCCCCATTCCCAGCCCCCAGGGATGCTCCAGCCCCATTCCCAGCCCCCAGGGATGCTCCAGCCCCATTCCCTGCCCCTCAATTCCCAGAGATGCTCTCTGCAGGACCGAGGACCTCCATCCTTTCCCCTGTTTCTGGGGTGCTTTACCCCCCCCGCAGCAGGTTGGGGGGTTGTGTCTCACTCCAGACCCCTCTGTGAGAGCCACCAGCTCTCCCCCCACCCTTTCCCTGCCTCCCACCCCCCGTTTCTCTCGCTGCTCTCCCCCATTTCTCTATTTTCATGCCCTTCTTTTGTTCCGCCCTCTCTCTTCACACTTTCCCCCCCCACCTCTTCCCCCCCATATGTTACTTCAGAAGAAGAAGAAAAAGTTGGTGGAGGAACCAACAAGCAGAGCTTGCTGGATTATTTTTAACAGGAATGGAAACAATTACCACCCTAATGGAAAGCTATAATGAAGATTAGCTTGGGTTTTATTTTCCTTTTATTTTTTTTTCCCCCAGTAACAGCTTCCATCGGGAGGGAGAGAAGCAAAACCAGCCAGAAAAGGGCAGATTCACCCATAACTTTAATTTGCAGTGATTTTCCCTGCCAGGCTCAGGCAGTGCTTCCAGGAGCACCCATTTTTTTTTTCCTGGGAGTTGGGTGCAAGGAGAGCATCGGGCAGAGGGAGATTTGGGTGGTGGAGGATAAAGGGCCTGGATTCATTCCCACCTTCCCCCCTGAGCCAGGCAGCCTCAATCAGCTCCCATCCATCCTCTGCCCGTGCCCTGGGCTTCCTCTGAATCATCTCCTGGCTGGAAAGGAGGTGGATGAGGACGGTGGGATCCTCATCCCAGGGATGGGATGGGCACAGCCAGGATGGGGGGGCAGGATGGGTGAGGCTGGAGGGTCTGTCACCCCCCAAAACAGCCCCGTGGCGCCTTCCCATCGACATTCCAAGCTGGCAACACATCCCTGGCCCCTGGAGATCATCAGGGATGTTAAACAAGAGCCCTGGCACCCACTAAGCTGGAAGAGCAGGGGGGGTGCATCCAGCACACCCCACTCAGCACCTCCACCCTCCCAGCCCAGCGGGCACATCCTGCCCCTCCTGCCCCTTCTCCCCAGGTCCTGCCCTCCCTGCTCAGCTCCTCCAGCACCTCAGCACATTCCCAGTGGGAAATAAATGTGATTTTCTCCCAGGGCAGAGCCCCAATTCATCTTCCTGTCAGTGGGAACCGCAGGCAGAGGCCGAGGAGCAGCAGCAGCCACTCTGTGCTTCCCCTCATCCAGCTCCCACAAATCCCTCCCTCCCTAATCCCTAATCCCCAACCCGGCACTGGGGGCTTGGGAGGGAATTAAACCAGACCAAAAAAAACCCCAAAAAAACCCAAAATAAAATAAAATAGGAGGTGGACAAAGTGATTTTGTTCCCCTCCCCGGTCAGTCCCTTTTGTTCTGTCCAGAGCTGTAAAACCCGGGGAGATTTTTATCTTTTCATAAACTTTTATTGAGCCTGACGCTGGGAGGGCCATCCAATTAAACCTCCCCCTAATCCCACTCTTAACTCCAGGCTCCGAGGGGAGATTAAGGACTAATCAAGGTGACAAACGAGGGGAGATAAAGGGGAGCTGAGCAGGAGGAGGGAGGGCAGGAGGGCACCGAAAAAAAAGGGGTTTAATGGTGAGAGCCACAACCCCAGGAACAGGGGAATTACGCCTTTCATATTCTGCTGGGCAGCTGGAGCCAGGCAGAGCTGACATTACACAAATCCCTGGATTTTCCTGCTGCCAGGGGTGCCCAGAGCTGCCAGAGGAGGTGGGAACTGCAGCCACAGGGCACTTGGAAGGTCCAGGTGTCTCTGCAGAGAAGCCCCAGAGCTGCTCTCCCTCCCAAAGGGATTTTCCCCCCTATCCTGCACGTTTTCTGCTGTGCTGTGGGTTGGGGAAAGCCCAAGGAGAGGCCATGGAATTGCTGGTGGGAGGCAGGTGCTGCTGTTTAATTGTTCAACCCACTCAGGACTCTCTAGGAGACGGATCAGGGCTGGTGTTCCCAGAGTTGTGGCTTTTTGGGATCAACATTCCTGGGAGCCCTCCCAGGAGTTCCTCAGGGAGAAAAGACCCCCTTGGGTTTAAATTTCATGCATTTTACAGTTTTACAGAAATCCCACCTTTTTCAGATAAGCTCGATATATTCACTTTTACCTAAAAAAAGGTTTCTTTTCTCTGAAAAAGGGGCTTATCCTTCTTTTTAATTGGCCACTGTCAAAAGGGATGGATCTTCCTTTGTTCTCAGCCCAAAGAGAGAAAAGAAACCCCCCCATGTACCAAACTCTCACATGAGTGAGAGAGTCATTCATATCACAAGATTTTGAGTTTTAGGAATTTTTCTATTCCCCTTAACCTGACACCCAAGCCCACTCTGAGACTTGGATACCTCACGACTTCACCATGGGCCTGTAAACTCAGATTTATTTATTTCTCACACCAGGGCCTCCCATTCCTCCTCCTGCCCCAGCTCCGTGCTTCGACTTTCCCGGGAAATCAGCTCCCAGTGCTCGTGCAGAGGGAAAACGAGGCCAGCCCGGATCCAGGAGCAGCTTCCCCACGATCCACGTGCTCCTCCCCATCCCTTGGAGCAGGACGCAGTTGGCCTTGAGCAGGAGCTGCTGCTTTTAATTCCTTCCCCACTGACTCAACAGCTCCCTCCCTTCCCCAGCTCCCCGTTCCAGCCACGTGGCGAGAAAAGGCAACTCCAACGCACCGGAGCTATTTTGACACGCTGAGTAAATATCAATTAATTCGCCTTTAAAGGGAAAAAAAAATACATATATAGAGAGAGAGGAAAGAAAAGCTTAATTGAAAAAAAAAAAAAAATCCGGGGCCAGATTTGCAGCCTGGCATTTGCCAGAAGAGCCTTGTTTTAAAGGGCTTTTGCGTTTCTTCAATTGCCGGGGATTTTACAGCTCCCAGGAGGAAAAGCTTTCTCTGAAGGAACTGGATGAGTCACCGGAGTCGGAAAAAAAAAACCAAAAACAACAAAAAAAAAAGGGCAAAATAGTCGCTTCAGGAAGGGTCTGAGCTCCCACTGCCCGGGGCAGGTGGGTGGGATGAGGGGGGTCGTGGGGCCAGCACGTCTGGGGACCCCAAATTTGGGAGCTCACAGCCCGGAGGCTGCAGGGAAGGGACAAGGACAAGTGGCTCCGGGCACCAGCGCTGCTGCAGCAGGAGGGGGAAGCTGCTGTTTCCTCCGCAAACATCAGCCGCCCATCCCTCGGCTCCAGGCCCCCCAATCCCACCCGGATCTCCGGGCAGGGGGGCCCCGAGAAGCGGGGGCAGGTCCCCCGTCCCCACCCCGCAGGGCCGGCAGGAGCACTTGGTATAAAAAACCCCAACCCCAAATCCCCAGCCCCTGCAGAACGACTTAATTTAGTAAATCGCTTTGACTCATGCAATTATTTGCTTCTAAAACGCAATTAGCTGACGAGCCTCGGCTTTGTTTTGGGTCTTCTCCTCCGCAAGGAAACAAGT
This sequence comes from Pseudopipra pipra, assembly GCF_036250125.1. Classification (NCBI taxonomy): domain Eukaryota; kingdom Metazoa; phylum Chordata; class Aves; order Passeriformes; family Pipridae; genus Pseudopipra; species Pseudopipra pipra. Next base: position 1,621,574 of record NC_087576.1, read on the forward strand.
GCGTCACTGGCACCGAGTCCCCGGCAGAGGGGACGGGAGGGCTCCGGGGGCTCCTGCCAGTGGCAGGAATGTGGCTTGGTGGTGCAGGACTGGAATTCCACAATGGTTTGGCTTGGAAGAGACCCTAAAATCGTCCAGTGCCACCCCCTGCCACGGGCAGGGACCCTTTCCGCCAGCCCAGGTCGCTCCAAGCCGGCCTTGGACACTTCCAGGGATGGGGCAGCTTCTCTGGGAATTCCATCCCGGCCCCTCAGCACCCTCCCAGGCAGGAATTCCTCCCCAGTATCCCACCTAATCCCGCTCTTCCAGTTCGAAGCCGTTCCCCTTCCTTCCTGCTGAAGTCCCCCCCCCCAAAAAAAAACAGCTTCAAAGGGAAGAGAGGAATAAAACCTCCCTGCAACAGCCGGGATAAAGGCAAAGAGAATCTGTTCATCCCCTCCGCTCCCTCCTTTGACACCTCCTAATTAGGGTTACCCTTTGCAGCAGCAGGCACCCGGGGTTTTAATTACCCGCGAGAGGCAGAACGTGCCAGACTCGCCGTATTTTTAGGCGGCACAAAACCCGACACGTCCCGTTCCCTCCGCCCTCTGCTCTTCGCAGCTGCCCCCAGCTGAGAACGTCAGCGCTTTACAAGTGAGAAAGGAAAGGGAGGGGGGGGAAAAAGGTTAACCAAGCTGTCAGAAAGGTTTTTTTTCCCTCTCCTTAAGACGGCGAAGCAGCAAAATGTGTTTAGTGCTGGGCGTCGGGAGCTAACGAGGGGTCGGTGCCGCGCCCGCCTGACGCTGAGTGCCTGTGACACCCTGACGGCCCTTTGGAAGGAGCGAGCTCAGCCGGTGCCTGAACGGATTATTCCAAGTGTCTGTCGCCGGAAAAAAGCCCCACTTTGCAAATATTCCAACGCTGCTTCAAGTGCCGCATCCCGGGAGCCGCCCGGGGAGGAGCGTCGGGAGCACGGGAGCTCGGATTTTGGGTGGCTCTCGTGGTCGTGGAGCCGCCGGGGCGGTCGGGGCCGGGCTCCTGGGAACAGGTTGTTGCCGGGTTTAAGCGATTTTGTGGCGTTTCTGCCCTTAACCACAACCCCCACCCCCCACCCCCCCCCGAGCTCGGCTGCTGCTGGATATCCCGACAAACCCACAGTGCAGTGGGATCGTGGGATGGTTTGGGTGGGAAGGGACCTTAAAATCATCTGGTTCCACCCCCTGCCATGGGCAGGGACACCTTCCACCAGCCCAGGTTGCTCCAACCTGGCCTTGGACACTTCCGGGGATGGGGCAGCCACAGCTTCTCTGGGAATTCCATCCCAGCCCCTCCCCACCCTCACAGAGAGGAATTCCTTCCCAATATCCCATCTAAATTTACCCTCCTTCAGCTTAAAGCCATTAATGCATCACCCCAATGGACATTCCAGTGGGAAATCCCTGAAGGAGCTGGATGCAGACCCCCCTTCTGGGACTCCCTTCCCAACCTCAGCCTCTTCCTTTTCCAGTTTCCCAAGCCCAGCCAGTTTTCCCACTCCGGCCTGGGGAGGGGGAAAGCAGCATTTTGTGCCTTATGGCTGGAAGTGAGGCAGGAGATCTTTCCCCACCCCTTGGATGTCACAGCTGGAGGTCAGGAAAAACGACCCGGAGCCAGGAGATGATCCGAGGCAGCGACGTGAAACCATCTTTACATCACAAGTGGCATCGATTCATCCCCCTGTCACTCCCTGATGGTGTTTCCAGCTCCATTCCTTCCCATAACGCTGTCAAAGGGAATCACAGGGGTTTTCCAAGGAGCTGGGGGGGACACCAACCCCCCTGCACACCCCAGACCCGGGTCAGCATCATCACCAGGCTGTCCCAGGGATGGGTATTTCCATGCAAAAACCACCCGGGAATAAAGAGCCTCCGGGAGAAGAGGGGAGCCCGGAGGGATCCAGGGAAAACGCAGCAGGCAAGTCACAATTCCCGGTAAAAATCCTGCCGAGGAAAGAGCTTAAAGAGCTCAGGCTGCTCCGTTTATCAAAAGGACAACGGGGGTGACTTGATTGCCGGGAGTAAAGTACCTTCCTGGGAGAAAACACAGCCCATTAAAGGGTCTTTAATCTACTGAAGAAAGACAATAACAAGAGGCAGGAGTTGATCGTGTCTGGCTGGAGCTTCCCCGCTGGAAAACAAGGCACATGTTTTACCAGCCAGGCTGAGTCACCATCGGGGCAGAAACGATGAATTGCACACTTTTTTTAATGGCTTCAGCCCCGGAGCAGGTGCCTTTTCCAGGGAGGGATCAGCCGGCAGGGATCCCCCTCTGCCTGCCCGGGGGAATGGGAATGTGTAGGACACGGGGAGCAGGTTATTCCCAGATTAATTCAGCTGCCCCTCCAAGGCTCAGACAGGAGTCCTAAAACCCCCAAATGCACCTCTGGGGGTTGGCTGCATCCACACCGTGGTATCCATGGACACGGGCAGCACTCCCACCCTGCGCTGGGAGCCTGGGGAAGGGAAGGGTCTGGAGAGACCTGAGAGCCCCTTCCAGGGCCTGAAGGGGCTCCAGGAGAGCTGGGGAGGGACTTGGGACAAGGGGTGGAGTGACAGGACACAGGGAATGGCTTCCCACTGCCAGAGGGCAGGGATAGATGGGATATTGGGAAGGAATTCCTCCCTGGGAGGGTGGGGAGGGGCTGGGATAGAATTCCCAGAGGAGCTGTGGCTGCCCCATCCCTGGAAGTGTCCAAGGATAGGCTGGAGCAACCTGGGCTGGTGGAAGGTGTCCCTGCCCATGGCAGGGAGTGGAACTGGGTGATTTTAACATCCCTTCCCACCCCAACCGTCCCAGAATTCCATGATTCTTCCGGAGCTGTTGCCACACACCCCAGGCAGCCCCTGCTCCCTCCCCGGCCCCACATCCTGTCCCTCCCCACAGTCCCATCTTCAGAGAGCAGCTCACAGGGCGCTGCTTCTGCTCCCGTTCCTCGATTTCTGAGCGTGGGGGCGGACAAAATTTCCCAGATTTTCCCCCCCACGCCGCAGCAGGTGGTGCCAGGGAGGATAAAAAACATAAATATATATAAATACACAAATATACACACGGCAGCCTGCTGGGGAGCTCAGACCTTAATGCCCAGCACGGGAACGTCACCAGGTTTGGTGCCAGCCCTGGGGGCTGCCAGGGATACTGGGGTGGGCTTGGAATCAGCTAAAACTGTGGAAAAGCGGGAATGCAGCCTGGTCTGGGGGGATCCTGGAATTGCAGGGGGTTGGGGTGGCTGTGAGGGTCAGGAGGAGCAGAGAGGGGACAGGGATGGGGATGGGGCCAGGGATGGGGATGGGGCCAGGGATGGGGATGGGGCCAGGGATCTGTGACTCTCCCTCCCCTCCCCATCCCGGTGAACTCCGCTCCCGCTTCCCGGGTGACGTCAATGGGAGCAGCATCTGGAAAAGCTGAAGCTCCCGAGCCAAGGGAGCTGCTCCAGGCGCATCCATCCGGGCACGAGGCTTCCCAGGCAGCTGGAAAACAGAGCCTGGCTCCTGGAGCACATGGCTGGGAGCTGAGCACATGGAAAAACCCGACCCCGGGGGCGCAGAGCAGGGACAGGACACGATCCTGCTCCATCCTTGGAGAGCATCCTGCATCCCTGGAAGGGCTGGAGGAGGGGTGGGAGACCAAGCTGAGCCCCTTGTCCCGCCCCAAACCCACCAGCTTTATCCCTAACCCCCTGCAATCCATGCCCAGCAGCCCGAGCTGTGCACGGAGCCCACTTCTCCCTCTTTATATTACCCAGAGGAACGAGCTGCTATTATGGAATCATTAAATTAATAACTCGGTAATATGGGCAGATATATAAAACAATCTGTTCCTAGAACAAAAGAAATTACCGCGTCCCAAACAGCCATAATTTAATTTAACAGTGAATTAAAGCAGCATACATAATATCCCCCTCCAAATGTCAATAGCATTATGTAAATAGAGCCGGGATGGGAACTGGGAATGTCCTTTAGCACCAGCTCCAAGGGGCAGGAGTGGATTAACCACCTTTAATTAAGGCTGTGCTGAACATTCAGGGGGTTGGTTTGTACCCAGGGGCACGGGGAGACCCTCAAACCCTATTCCTGCCCCTTTCCTACTCCTGCCCCGTTCCTACTCCTGCTCCATCCACCCAAAATTAAAACCAGCAGCCAAACACAGCATTTAAACCTTTCCTACTTCTGCTCCATCCATCTAAAATTAATCCCAGTAATCAAACACAGCATTTAAACTTTTCCTATTCCTGCCCCTTTCCTACTCCTGCCCCATTCCTACTCCTGCTCCATCCACCCAAAATGAAAACCAGCAGCCAAACACAGCATTTAAACCTTTCCTTTTCCTGCCCCTTTCCTACTCCTGCTCCATCCACCCAAAATTAAACCCAGCAACCAAACACAGCATTTAAACCTTTCCTACTCCTGCTCCATCCATCCAAGATTAACCCCAGTAATCAAACACAGCATTTAAACCTTTCCTATTCCTGCTCCATCCCTCCAAAATTCAACCCAGCAACCAAACACAACATTTAGACCTTTCCTATTCCTGCTCCTGCTCCATCCAAAATTAATCCCAGTAATCAAACACAACATTTAAACCTTTCCTATTCCTGCCCCTTTCCTATTCCTGCCCCGTCCCTACTCCTGCTCCATCCACCCAAAATGAAAACCAGCAGCCAAACACAGCATTTAAACCTTTCCTTTCCCTGCCCCATCCACCCAAAAATGTAAAACAGTAGCCAAACCCAATATTTAAATTACCCTGCCTCCCTATCTCGCCGCTCCTTTTTAATTTCCTTTCCATTTGTGCTACCTAATACTCTCCCCTTTTGTTTGAAATTAATTTGCTCTCATTTGTGGGAGCGCGTTTGATTGCCGTTGATTAAGTTTAACAAGCAGGGGGAAAAAAAAAAAAAGAAAAGGCTGCAGCATTAGACATCAAAGCAAACAAATCCGTTTGCTGGGCCTGCTTGTGCATAATTAATAAATGCTGTCACTCCTCGTGCAGTAAATATATCTATTATGTTACAATAAAACCCGTGTTGGAGCGATTAATGCACGCGGAAAACACGTCCTGGGCAAACCCACAAAAATCTGGGAGTCGAAGCCGCTTGTTTGTTGAATGTTTTGGGATTCAGGGCGACTGTCAGGAGCTGGGGAAATGGGAGTTTTCCTTGGCTGCCAGCTCAGCACGTTCCCGGTGATTCCTGTGCCCTGCAAGATCCATGAATCCCTGTTGGAACTCCCTCATTCCCGGTGATTCCTGTGCCCTGCAAGATCCATGAATCCCTGTTGGAACTCCCTCATTCCTGGTGATTCCTGTGCCCTGCAAGATCCATGAATCCCTGCTGGAACTCCCTCATTCCTGGTGATTCCTGTGCCCTGCAAGATCCATGAATCCCTGTTGGAACTCCCTCATTCCCGGTGATTCCTGTGCCCTGCAAGATCCATGAATCCCTGTTGGAACTCCCTCATTCCTGGTGATTCCTGTGCCCTGCAAAATCCATGAATCCCTGTTGGAACTCCCTCATTCCTGGTGATTCCTGTGCCCTGCAAGATCCATGAATCCCTGTTGGAACTCCCTGAGTAGGGCAGGGCGGAATTCCAGGCTCGGGTCTGCTCCAGACACCCCCTCCCAGGCAGAAATCCTGGTGTGCAAACCCCTTTTTTTAGCAACACTCCCAGAAGCCAGGCTGGGAACTCGGCCTGGGGAGCAGATCCTGACCTGGCTTCTCCCGGGATGAGCCATGGAAGGCTCTGGGATGCTCAGGAATCTGCCCTAATTAGGGGAGAAGCTGGTTCCAGTCCATCACTCCCAAGAAAATTTGGGGATTAGAACCCCTTTGCCAGCAGTTCTCCGCATTTTACCGCTGGATTTTATGGATGGAGAGAGCGGAAAATCGTGGATTGGGGGGGAATAAACGTGCTGGAACAAACTCCAGGCAAAGCAAAAAAGCCCCGGCCAGTTGGTGCCACTTCCAAGCACATTAAATATTTATGGGCCCTCGCTCGGGGCCTCCAATGAGCTGTGAACTGAGCGGGGTTATTTTCCAGGTGATTAAAAATGGAAGAGGGATGGAGGGGACTGTTGATGGGAAGCCACAAAACCACAGCTACTGAGGGAGTCACCACCAGCTCTGCAGCTCGGGCTTTGCATCCCACTCCTGCTGCATCCCAGGCTTTGCATCCCATTCCCACTGCATCCCAGGCTGGTCCAGCCCCCTCTGCCATCCCAGGCTTTGCATCCCACTCCTGCTGCATCCCAGGCTGTTCTATCCCAGGCTGCTGCATCTCCCTCCCACTGCCTCCCCCTCCGTTCCTTCCCACTCCCACTGTTCCAGCCCCTTCTGCCATCCCAGATGTTCCGTCCCACTCGGCCTCATTCCCCTTCCCACGTGGAAAGCTCTGTGGGATGAGCCACCAAACTGCTCGGGGTCACTGCTGGGATATTCCAGGGGATGCTGGAGCATCCAAGATCCAGGCACAGGGCTCATCTCCCCTTTGGAGCACAGGGAGCTGGGCAGGATGGACTCACCTCTTCCCAAACTGCTGCTGAGTTCAGGATTCGGCAAATCCCGACATCCCAGAGCTCGTTTTCCATCCCAGCCCCCTCCCATCCCCGCCCAGAGCCACTCCCACCCCAATTCCTTTACTTCTGTCTGCAAATATTTCAGGTGGAACTGAACTTATCCCTTTAAAACAACCCAAAGAATCCTTCTGAGGTCGCAACACCACAGCCCTGCCTTTCCAGAGGTTTATTCCTGGTTTTCCATGCAGTGTCTGCAGGATGGGGAAGGGCAGACACGGATCTGTCTCCTCGTGTTTCAGGGATTTGGGAAAGCAGTGGCTTCACTCCTGCGGCTGCACTGGGATTAACTGGGATAAATCCTGGCCGCGGGTGCCCAGCCGGGGGTCGAGCACCCACGCAATGACTTTTTTTGCTTCTTAGAAATGCAAGGAAACAGCTGGGAAAAAGGGAGGAAAGAGGGACTGGGGCGGAGGACGGGGTGAAGGAAAGCAGATTAATAAACAAACAAACAACAACAACAACAAAAAATCCCCGAATCCACCCCCCCCCCCGAGCGAGCGGAGGCTCCAAAACAAATTAAAAGTTGTTATGGCAACTGGGGGTGTGTGTGGGCAGCAACACCCGGCGCCCGGAATTCAAACCTTCAGTAAACACCCACACCAAAGGGGGCACCGGGACCCCCCCGCGCTGCCGGGGCCACGGGGGCAGCCGGGCTCTGGCTCGGCACCACCCTCAGACCCGCCCCGGTTTTCCCAGCCCCCCATCCAGCCGCTGGATGAGAGCAGGATTTGCTTCCCAAAACGCTGAGCCCCGTGGGATGAGCTCCGTGCACGGGGTGACCCCTGGATACCCCCGGGGTGACCTCTGGCATCACCCGGGCACGGGGAGGGGGTGGGAGCCGCGGGGGATCTGGCTTGGAAATTCCAGGGCTCGTCTTCCCCCTTCCCACACTCTTGATTTGCTCCAAAAATGACCAGGCGGGGTCACCCGGGGGGTGCAGAGCCCGAGGGGAACAGCAGAGCCCTTGTTCCTGCCATGGTCCCTCTGGGACCAGCCCCCTTGTCCGGGGATTGGGGGTGTGGGGTGTGGATGATGCTCTGGAAAATGCTGCCTTTATGCCCCGAGGTCTGGGAATGGGGTTTCTGAGGCTCCTCCAGCCCCATTTATCAGCAAACCAGGGCCGGGACCGGGACGCCTGAACCAGCCTGGGGGGTGTTTCCTTCCTGGGAGCACTGGGAAGCCATCCATGCTCCCCCAGGGAGATGGGGAACACGGCTGGTGCTTTCAGGGACAGATGGGTTTGGCCCCAGCAAGATCCATCAACTCCTTGCACACAGGGAGGGTTCTCCATCCCGGGATTTCCCAGCTCCCTGCTCAGAATCCTCCTTGACATCCCAGTGGCTGCTGCTGCTCCCGTAAGGAAGCCACAGGCAGGGAATTAGGAGAGCCTGTGCTGGGTTTTAGTTCACCCCCTGAGGCCAGTTAAGGGGTGCAGAGAGGCAGCACTGGAGCGGGAGGCGGGAATGATTCCGGAGGACACGGACAGGCAGGAGGCAGAGCATCACCCCGGCCACTCACTGCACAAGTCCTAAACAGCTTTTTCCAGTTTTCCAGCCCTTTAAAACACACCTGAACCCCAGGAATTCAAGGCCAGGTTGGACAGGAGCTCCCTGGGATAGTGGGAGGTGTCCCTGCCCATGGCAGGGGTGGCACTGGATGGGTTTTAAGGTCCCTTCCAACCCAAACCACTCCGTGATTCTATGAATTCCTCTCCTGGAAAAGCTTGCAGTTGTCCCCCCTCACTGGATATCCCAGCTGCCAGGGAATTATCGCAGGCACATCCCATAATTTGCTTTCAGAGCCCGGGAGTTTTCCCTCCTGTCCCTGTGTTTCTTCCCAAGGCCGAAGGTTGAACAGAAGGGTTTTGGTGCCTGTGATTTTTCCTGGTGGAAGACGAGGGGTTTGTCCTGTCAAACAGACCCCAGAAGGGCAGATTTCCCTGGATTTAAATCTCCTTTTCTCCAGTGGAAGGTTTGGTCTGTCCTGCAAAGATCCTGGGAGAGGAGGAGGTCATGGAATGCTGGAATGGTTTGGGTCGGGAAGGACCTTAAATCTCATCCCGTCCCACCCCCTGCCATGGGCAGGGACACCTCCCACCAGCCCAGGTTGTTCCAGACCCTGTCTCCAACCTGGCCTTGAATTCCTGGGGTTCAGGTGTATTTTAAAGGGCTAGAAAACTGGGAAAAACCGGGAAAATCCTTGGATGCTCTCAGGGATGGAGCAGGGGCCCCAGACCACCCACTCCAGTGAGAACCAGCCCTTCCTAAAAACTCATTAAACCCGATTTTCTAGAAAGTGCTTTTCCCTCCCCGAGTCTGAGGCTCCCTCAGTTACGTACACTCGTATTTCTGGCACACAAACAGCAGCTATTTTTAAAAAATCTCTCTGAAACGCTTTCCCTTCTATTTTTTCCCCAGTGCTCCCACCGGTTGGCATTTCCTGTGAGGAGCACGGGGACTTTTTTCACTCCTTCAAGAGCCCGAATACAAAAACGCCACCTGGGACAGCGCCGGGCTGGATTTACAGCCCCGGGTGAGCGAGCACAGGTCGGTGCCCGGGGGAGGAGCGATAAAAACACCCCGACGAGCCCAAATGCGGAAGGTGAACTCATTAACGAGCCAAACTCGCCGTCCCCTCCATCCCCCCGAGGGTCCCTCGCTGCTCCCGGAGCTCTGGGATGGGCGGGAGGGAAGAGCTCGGGAATTTCTGCGCGGCGTTAAGTGAGGTGCTTTGGTTTCCGAGCAGGTTAAATGGCTTTTTTTTTCCCGTGGGACTGGCAGCTGGGAAAGGGAGATTCCACCCGCTAAACGGGGGGAAATCCTCATGGATTCCTGGGTTGGAATTGGAGGATTTGCTGCAGGTTGTGCTGGGTGCTGGGGTGAACACGGGGGCGGCCAGTGATGGTCCCAGCTGCAGAATCTTCATTTGAACTCCTCCCGGGTTACAAATAATCCTCGGAGCAAACCCTGCTTTGCCAGGACAAGACCCGGGACATTCCCATCCTGGCTTTGCTGAAAAAAAAAATCACAGAACACTCTTTTTCTCCCAAAAGCAAGATGCCATGGACGGGGGTTTTAATACCGAGCTGCACCTTGGAACTCCAGAGCAAGAATTAAACGTGATTTATTCCCTGGCTCCTTTATCTGAGGAAGGGAGAGCTCTGGTGGTTTTTCTTCAATTATTGTTTTAGGCAACATCCAAAAAAAAAATAATAAATGAAACGGCGTTTTCAGCACTTTCTCATATCAAGAAAGTAATTGAGTCAAAATGAAGAAGAAATTATCTCCGAAGTTAATTATCTCGCAGACGTGTTTTACACCCCGTCATTTTTCACCATCCCCGGGCTCCGGGAGCAGGAGCGTCTCTCCCTCCTGTAATTAACGGGCCCGGAATGTGCTGGAGGAAGGGCAGGTTTGTGGTTGGAGGGGGAGGGGATGGGCAGCGACTCCAAATCCTGGCACGGGGTGCCCAGGTGGAGTCACCATTCCCACAGGGAATACGGGAGCGAGACCCCTCTGAGCGCTGGGGTCTGGCTCCAGCTGTGGGTTCCATGTCGGGACACGAGTTTGGAATCGGGGAGGGAGCTCTAGGGGAGCAGGAATTACACCTGGCACCTCTTCCTGCCGGAGCTGGGAGCTTCCTCCCCGTCCCTGCTGACATCCCTTTCCCAGAAAAACGTTGGGATGGGCAGAAAAGCCCCGAGGGAGCCGGGACGGTTCCTTCCCTCGGGGAGGGACCCCTGGCAGCGACACCCCCGGGTCTGCCCCCTCCCTTTCCCCTCCACTGAATTCCGTGTCCATTTTCCGCTGGAATTCCATTAGGGAAGCGCAGCCGGGCACGGGAGGCCCTCAGAGGCTTCCAGTTGCTGCTGGAACGGGACCATCCGGGTGGGAATTGGGGGAAAGTCCGTCCTCCGGCCCAGCTTCCCGCTGGAAACGCTGCAGCTGCGACCACTGGGGGTGGCTCCTCAGCCCCTTCCTTAATTACCCCCTAATCACTGAAATACAGTCTCTTTTTTTGGGGATGGGGGGTGAATTACCCCCTTAATCACTGAAATGCAGGGTTTTTTTGGGGGGGATGAGGGGTGAATTACCCCCTTAATCACTGAAATATAGTCTCTTTTTTGGGGATGGGTGGTGAATTACCCCCTGAATCACTGAAATACAGTCTCTTTTTTGGGGATGGGGGGTGGTAGAGCTCAGTCGTGCTGGCGGAAAATCCCATTTTTATGTTTATGTGGCACAGCCCCCTGAGCCCCTTGGTCACCCCTGAGCCCCTCCTCACCCCAGGGACAGTGGCTGCAGCTGCTCTGGGCAAACCCAACCCCAAACTCCCTTTTGCCTCCCCGGTGTCCCCCATGTCACCCCCAAAGCACCTCCCCCCCCATGGAAGCAGAAGCTCCTTCTTTTCCTGCCGCACTCCCCAAATCCTTTTAAATCTCCCGGGGTCATCCAAGGCCCCCGGACCTGGGAGAGTCTCCAGAGCTTCACTTACTCCATCAAAGATAAGAAAATAAATCAATTCTGGTTTCTTCTCCTTGTCAGAGACCTTCTGAGCTTCCGCCTGTGCCGAGATTATCCCAGATAACGACATCGGGTGATTTGAGGAGATGTTTGTTCTCCCTGGAATTGTTCCTGTTTAACAAAAGGGACCCGTTCCCTTCATCCTCCTCCTTTTTTTTCCTTCCTCTCCTTGCTGGAGCAGCATCAAGAGAACTTCTGGGCCCGAGGATCAAGGGCATCCCAGTTCCATGCCCATCCCTGACCCGCAGCCCCTCCGCTCGTCACTGGGTTATTTTTGTGCCTTTAGAATGAAACTCAGCCCAGTGGAGAGTGAAAAATATTTTAAAAAAAGAAAAAAAGGTGTTTCTCGTGAAGTGAAGCAGCTTGGGAAGGTTAATGAGGCAAAAGAATCTGCTCAGGGAAAACCTGGAGGTGTCAGGAGAGGTGAGAGCTGATGTCAGGGAGGATTAGGGAGAGGGAGGGGACCCCACACTTATTAAAGCCCAAAGGACACCAGCAAGTTAATTACAGAGGGCAAAGGTGCCCGTCCTGTCTGTTTTTAATCACCTCTCGTGGGGGGAAAGTCTTTCCAAGTGCTGCCCTTGTCGTGGGATGGACCAGAATCCAGGTGGGTGGTGCCATGGGGGGCCAAACCCCGAACCAGCACAGCGGGAAAATTGTCCTTGGAGGGAGGAACTGCCCCTAATCCCGGGGTTTGGCCTTCTGGGGGTGGGTGGGAGTGAAGGGAGAGCTGTGGAGAGGGGATGGGCACAGGCTGGGGCTGGGAAGGGGTTTGTGCCCACCCATGTGTGGCTCGGGGTGTTCTCCGGGGTTTGGGAAGACACACCAGGCAGCTCCTCGAAACAACTTGTGTCCAGAGGGAAAAAGAGATGGAAAAGAAGGAAAAAACCACCCTGTTGGGAGGCAGTCCTGGTCCCAGGTGTGTTCCAGCCCTTGGGGAGGTGCAGATCCTGGAGTTGCTGGATCCCACACTTTGGGACTTTGGGAAGCCATCGGGTCCACGGAGCTTCCCGGGGCTGTGTCTCCGGGGGGGGTTGCAGGGTGGTTCCTGTTCCTCTGGTCAGGCTGAGGCTGCAGCCTTGGAGCAGGAATGCTGTTCCTAGGAGCAGGAATGCTGGGTTTGGAGCAGGGATGCTGTCCTTTGGAGCAGGGATGCTGGGTTTTGGAGCAGGGATGCTGTGCCTTGGAGTAGGGATGCCATGCTTTGGAGCAGGAATGCTGGGGTTTGGAGCAGGAATGCTGTGCTTTGGAGCAGGAATTCTGTTCCTTGGAGCAGGGATTCTGTTCCTTGGAGCAGGGATGCTGGGTTTTGGAGCAGGAATGCTGTTCCTTGGAGCAGGAATTCTGTTCCTTGGAGCAGGAATGCTGTGCTTTGGAGCAGGAATTCTGTTCCTTGGAGCAGGGATTCTGTTCCTTGGAGCAGGAATGCTGTGCTTTGGAGCAGGAATTCTGTTCCTTGGAGCAGGGATTCTGTTCCTTGGAGCAGGGATGCTGGGTTTTGGAGCAGGAATGCTGTTCCTTGGAGCAGGGATTCTGTTCCTTGGAGCAGGGATGCTGGGTTTTGGAGCAGGGATTCTGTTCCTTGGAGCAGGGATATCCACGCTGCCATTTGCAATCCCCAGTTCATCCCGCAGAAGGTCCCCAAATATCCCTAAATCCAGATGAGCCGAGGCTTGGCTCCGGCTGAGAGGGGCTGGAGACTCCCAGCCCCACACGGCTCCTCTAAAAGGATCATTCCCAGAAAAAAACCTCCATGCAAATGGAATCCTCTGCACATCCCATGGCTCTGCCAGGAGCCTCAGGATTTTCCACGCCGCATTAACGAGTCCTCGCAGCTTCCTGAGGAGCCCAGAGCGTCTCATCCCCCTCATCCTCCTTCCAGGAAAGGCTTTGTGTTCCCAGAGCAGGGATTTCACGTCTCGGACTCTGTGTCCCAGCCCTGGGATCAGCATTTCCGCCTGGAAGAGCTTTGCTTTGCTGGGAGAGCTCGAGCACCTGGATGAAGGTGTCCCATTTATCACGGATAAAGCCTTCATCCCAAACACGTGGATACCCAGCAGATCCTGCTCCATCTCCGTGCCTGGGACGCAGCCAGGGGGGTGCAGCTGCATCCAGGCTGCTCCAGGAGTGGAATGGCACATCCCCATCCTGCTACATCCAGCAGCTCCATGAAATGGCACATCCCAATCCTGCTGCATCCAGGAATGGCAAATCCCCATTCTGCTGCATCCAGGAATGGCACATCCCCATCCAGCAGCTCCAGGAATGGCACATCCCCATCCTGCTGCATCCAGGCTGCTCCAGGAATGTCATATCCCTATCCTGCTGCATCCAGGAATGGCACATCCCCATCCTGCTGCATCCAGGAATGGCACATCCCCATCCTGCTGCATCCAAGCTGCTCCAGGAATGTCACATCCCTATCCTGCTGCATCCAGGAATGGCACATCCCCATCCTGCTGCATCCAGGAATGTCACATCCCTATCTTGCTGCATCCAGGAATGGCACATCCCCATCCAGCAGCTCCAGAAATGGCACATCCCCATCCTGCTGCATCCAGGCTGCTCCAGGAATGTCACATCCCCATCCTGCTGCATCCAGCAGCTCCAGGTGTTGTCCTGCCTCTGGCCCCACCGGCACTTGCTCGGGGAGGGCCCAGCAGTGCCAGAACCCCCCCAGAGCGAGGAGGGACCCTTAACTCGGCTTCATCCAAAGCTTTTTGCTTCCTGCTGGTGCCTCCTTAGGCTGGAAAACCTGGGGAGCTCCCAGGAGCAGGATGGACAATCCAAAGCAGGGAATGCAGGATGGACAATCCTGAGCAGGGAATGCAGGATGGACAGTCCTGGGCAGGGAATGCAGGATGGACAATCCCAAACAGGGAATGCAGGATGGACAATCCTGAGCAGGGAATGCAGGATGGACAATCCCAAACAGGGAATGCAGGATGGACAATCCCAAGCAGGGAATGCAGGATGGACAATCCTGAGCAGGGAATGCAGGATGGACAATCCCAAACAGGGAATGCAGGATGGACAGTCCCGAGCAGGGAATGCAGGATGGACAATCCTGAGCAGGGAATGCAGGATGGACAATCCCAAGCAGGGAATGCAGGATGGACAATCCCAAGCAGGGAATGCAGGATGGACAATCCCAAACAGGGAATGCAGGATGGACAATCCCAAACAGGGAATGCAGGATGGACAATCCCAAACAGGGAATGCAGGATGGACAATCCCAAGCAGGGAATGCAGGATGGACAATCCCAAACAGGGAATGCAGGATGGACAATCCCAAACAGGGAATGCAGGATGGACAATCCTGGGCAGGGAATGCAGGATGGACAATCCCAAACAGGGAATGCAGGATGGACAATCCCAAGCAGGGAATGCAGGATGGACAATCCCAAGCAGGGAATGCAGGATGGACAATCCCAAACAGGGAATGCAGGATGGACAATCCCAAACAGGGAATGCAGGATGGACAGTCCCGAGCAGGGAATGCAGGTGCCCCGTGGGCAGCAGTGATGGATGGAATCCCTGCCTGGCAGAGCAGTTCATCCTCCTCCCAGCAATGCCTGCAGCATTCCCAGCCTTCTCAGGGAAGACAGGAATCCAGCCACCACCCAGAGGAACAATCCACGCTGTGTTTTACATCCCCTTCCCTACGGAAACACGGAGCTCAGACTTCAAACCCTGCATGATCGGGGGTCACCCAAATCTGGCTGTGGAGCCCCCCCAGCCACCCCTCTCCGTGCCAGGATGGTTTTTTGGGAGCCAAACTGCTCCACAGGGTCAGAGCTGTCAGAGGAGGCAGGAGCAGGAGCAGGAGCAGGAGCAGGAGCAGGAGCAGGAGCAGCCTGGTTTTGCCCCCAGCTCCCGGGAGAGCCGTGACATGTTTATTTTCCCCATGCCAGCTCCCCCGGCTCAGCCCTCTCCGCTTTTTTCCGCGCTGGAAAAGGGAATATTCATCCATCCCTCCCCTTCCCCACCGGCCCCAGCTCCCTGCAAACAGCCCAGCAGGTCCCTCCACTCCAATTTTCAGCGTCCCAGGCCAGGATTGGAGCAACCCAGTCTCTGGAAGGGGGGTGAACAGGATGATTTTTGAGGTCCCTTCAACCCAAACAGCTCCAGGATTCTGCGATTCCACGGCTGTGGCATCCCGAGGTGCCCAACACCCCCTCTTCCACGGGCACAGCTGGATGGGAGCCGACGTTTCCGCCGCCTGACAGGAGCGGCAAAGTGTGAAAAAACCTGAAATAAATAAATTTAAAAAAAAATCGAGCAGCTCGCTGCTTTGCCTGACCCAGATCTCGACGTTTCACTTCGGTTTTTAAAGCGCTGACAGGTCTTGGGGGGGGGGAAAAAAACCCCACCAACCAAAAAAACAACGTTAAGGCGAGAGGATGGTGTTTCAAATCCACGGTTATTGCACATAAAAATAAAAACCAACCCAAACAGCAACAACAACAAAAAATAAAACCAAAAAAAAAAACCCTCTCCCTGCCACACGGGAACGTGTCAGCTCCTTTGAAATGTTGCCTTGTTTGCTTGTCTCCCGGAGCAAAACAGGCAGGGAATTGTTCTGGAGAGCTGCAAAAATATTTGGGCTGACCCAAAAAATCTCTGTGTTCCTGCAGCTGAAGGGGCCCCCCCCTCGTGACCCCCCTTTCCCCAGGCTGGGGGTGCTTGGCCAGAAAACTCGGATTCCATCGGAGCTTTTTGGGGCTGTTTTCGTTCCTTGGGTTTGTTGGTCTCGGTTTATTTTATTGTTTTGTCTTCTCCATCATAGACGTCATTAAAAAAAATAAACTTTTACAATAATGCATTTTGAAGTCACCGTTCCGAGCTCGGGTTTTGTTTTGTTTTTGTTTTTTTTGCCTTTCCAAAAAAAAAGAAAGGAGGGGAAAAAACGAAATTAAAAAAGCCACACGTTGCATCTGGTTATGTATATACATACATATATGTAGGTATAGGTGAGTGGGGTATACATACACTATATATGTATATAGAAAAGAAAAGGGAGAGGAACACAGAGAGAGATTCTGACACCCCCCCCCCCGAGGGGTCAAATCCCTTCCCGACCCTAATTAAAAAAAAAATTAAAAAAAAAAAAAATAAAAAAGAAAAATAAAATAAAAAAGAAAAATAAAATAAAAAAGAAAAATAAAGATCTCCCCCTGGAAGTGACAGAGTGAAAACATCGGGATGACCCCACACGGTTCAACAAAAGTTTCTTTTCGCTTCTGTTTGAAAACTCTCGGGGAGAAATAAAAACAAAACGACCCCAACCAAAACGCCCCATAATGATGTTAAAAGGTCCAGCCAGTCCCCTCCGAGCTGCACAGGGGGCTCCCCACGGCACAGCCAATCCTCTGGGATGCTCCCCTGCGGAACCCTCGTCCCCAGGCCGGCGGATCCTGCGGATATTCCTGAAAATCCCCTTCCCCCAAAAAGCTCTGCTCCGTTTATTCCCCCCTCCCCAGCGCCGCTCGCAGCTCCGGCCCCCTCCCCTTTTCCCCATTCCAGGGGTGGGTTTTCCACCACGAGAGAAAATCCTGCTTTGGAAAAACCAAAAAAAAAAAAACCAAAAAAACACCCTCAAAAACCAGGGAAAAAAAAAAAAACAACCGATGAAACCAGGAAGAAAAAAAACCACCAAAGTTCCCCAGCGTCGGTGAGAGGGTCCCTCCTGCCGCCTCGGCATTCCCGCGCCTCGGCATTCCCGGCGCTCCGGAGGGTCTCAGTCTGTCCGTGTCCCCCCGTGGCCGCAGCAGGAGCTGGGGGTGAGGCTGAGTGCCAGCGGGCACTGGTGGGCACTGGTGGGCACTGGTGGGCACTGGTGGGCACTGGTGGGAGCGTCCCCGTCCCGCCGGCCTTTCCCTGCCCTCTATAATCCCGGTGCCAGCAGCAGGATGGGCCCCAGGAGCACAGGGAGCAGGGTCCGGCCCGCCCGGGGTCGGCTGCATCCCCCCTTCTGGTCCACGAAGGTCCTCTGGTCCGGCATCGTGTCCGTGGGCAGCTGGGGCTGGGGGCAGAGGAGGCGTCAGCAGGGCGGGTTTTGGGGGGGAGGGAAAGCATCCAAGGGAAAAGCATCCATGGAGAAACACCTGGTGTTCCCTTTGCTCATCCCTGGTGTCCTTCCCTCATCCCTGGTGTTCCCTTCGCTCATCCCTGGCGTCCTTCCCTCATCCCTGGTGTTCCCTCATCCCTGGCGTCCTTCCCTCATCCCTGGTGTCCTTCCCTCATCCCTGGTGTCCTTCCCTCATCCCTGGTGTCCCTCCTCATCCCTGGTGTCCTTCCTCATCCCTGGTGTTCCCTTCCCTCATCCCTGGTGTTCCCTTCCCTCATCCCTGGTGTTCCCTTCCCTCATCCCTGGTGTTCCCTTCCCTCATCCCTGGTGTCCTTCCCTCATCCCTGGTGTCCTTCCCTCATCCCTGGTGTCCTTCCCGCATCCCTGGTGTCCTTCCCTCATCCCTGGTGTTCCCTCATCCCTGGTGTCCTTCCCTCATCCCTGGTGTTCCCTTCCCTCATCCCTGGTGTTCCCTTCCCTCATCCCTGGTGTCCTTCCCTCATCCTTGGTGTCCTTCCCTCATCCCTGGTGTCCTTCCCGAGCTGTTTGCACAGGGAAACAGCTCCCAGGGCCAGGATCCCCCTCCCTGTGCTCCCTCCCTGCCCCAAACCCACCTCTGAGTAGCACAGGCTCTGCTCTTTGGACTTGTTTGGCTTCAGTCCTTGTTCCTGGGGAGGAGAAGGCAGGAAGGGTGAGGGCAGGGATGGGAACCGGGGTTTGGAGTCCTGGATTTCCCTGTGGAAATCGGGGCTCGGAGCCCATGGCTGGGGGGTGAGGCACGAAGAGAAAGGTGAGCAGGAGGAGGAGAAGGAGGAGGAAAAGCTCATCCCTTTTCCACGGGCAGCTCAGGGTCTCCACCGGGCTCCTGCCTTGCACCCCTGCTGCAAATCCTCCTGCTGTGGACACCCCCAGACCCCATCCCACCCCTCTCCCAAGGAGCAGAACACAGCCCCACACGCCCAGCCCACACGTATTTTCCCCATTTCCCCAAAACCACGTGGAATTGGAGCCGCTTTCCCCCCGGAGCAGGAGGAGGAGGGCTCGGGGCAGCCACACCGGCTCACCTGGGCAGGCAGGTGATGCTGCCCCGGGTGAGGGGCAGGGCACTGATCCCTCCTTTGCCCATTCCCTTCTCCCGTCCCTACCTGGGCGGGGGTGCAGGCGGGGCCGACGCTGGTGTCGTAGATGGTGTTGCTGTCGTTGACGTCGTCGGGCAGGGCCGGGCTCTTCTCCGCCCTGGGAGGCACCGTGACGGGGGGAGAGGGGTTTTTGGGGGCCACGCTCACGTCGCTCCCGTTGCCAAAGGCCTGGATGGCGTTTCCTGGGGGCGGGAGAGGTTTCAGGGGGGTGATGCAGCAGGGTGGGGTGAGGGGAGGGAGCAGGGGGGGTGGTGGGGAAGCGCCTTACGGAGACAGGGGTTTTCCGTGAAGTCCCGCAGGAACTTCTCGCACTCCTCCTCCATGTTCCCGCTGCCCTTGCAGGAGCACCAGGGCGAGATGGTGATGCTGGTGGTGCTGGCGTCGACGTAGTTGGGGGTCATGTCGAAGCCTGGCAAGGAGGAGGAGGAGGAGGGACAGGGATGAAGCCACGGTGGGAGGGGGACCCTTCCCCAGCCCGAGGCTGCCACTCACCGATGAGCCCCGTGTAGGAGCCCAGGCACGCCTGGTAGTTGTCCCCGGGGCAGCTGGTCAGGGACTGGAAGGTGGCCTGGCAGTTGGTGTGGAAATCAGCCAGACGGGACCTGGAAGGGGAAGAGAAGGGGGAGAGGGATGGGATTGCATCGCCTGTCCCAGCACGGAGCAGCTCGGAGATGTTTCAACAGGATAAAGGGGAAAATAAGGGGGAATATAAAGGGGAACATAAAGGGGAACACAAATGGGATTAAAGGAAGGAGATCTAAATGAGAGCTGAACTCAGGTGGTGAAACTTCTTGTCCCACCTCTGTCGCCCCACCCTGACAAGGGGGCATGGGATGAGGGAGCCAGCCCTCATTCCCGAGGGAATGAACCCCCTCCAAGCCTGGCACCCTCATTCCTCCATCCCTCCCTGCTCCCCAAGCCCTCTCCAAGCGCTGCTCCACCGGCAGAGACCCCATAAACTTCCCGGCCTCGTTTGGCCTCTCCCGGGCGTCGTTACAGGGCCAGAAAATTTCACTGCCTGGATTTATCCTCCCCCCTGGAACCTTCCAGCTCGGAGTGCAATTAAAATGCCTGAGGTTGGGAATTACAGTTTTCCTTTCTTCTTTTGAAGTCGAGAAGGGAGGGGAGGGAAAAACCCCCCCAAAAGGCAGCAGGGTGGGGGTGAGATGCTCCCACCCTGCTGCCTGACCCGGGAGAACCAGCAGAGACGGGGAGAACCAGCAGCAGCAGGAGGAATAAGGAAGGGCCACGAGGAGCTGACTCCCATCCCTCAGTCCGATTCCTGCCTTGGTTCCCCCGTCCCATCTTCCCTCCCGCACGGAATCAGCACGAGGAGCGATGGAAGCAGAAGTTTCACGGGAGGTGTCCCTTCCCCGTGGCCTTTAAGGTCCCTCCCACCCCAAACACTGTGTGATTCCGCCATTCCACGATTATTCCCAGGGGTATCCGTGCCCTGGCTGCGCTGACACACACCCGCTCCTCATCCCAGAACACGGGGAGGGATCCCCCAGGTCGGGAATTGGGATTCCCTAAAGGAGCGGGAAGAGCGGAGAAGAGGATGGACAGACAGCCCAGGGGGACAGAAGGACGGGCTGCAGATTCCCAGGGGGACTCAGCCATCGGATGGACAGACAGGAGGGTGAGTCGTGGCCCCTCTGGAGGAATCTCCCACCCCGAGGATGAGCCCTGGCATTTCCCAGTGGAAAAGCTCCTCGGCTCCTTTCTTCCCCCCCACACTTCACACACCCCGCAGGAGGAACAGGAATCCGTTATTTCCCTCGGCTTCCTCTCCTCCCTTCTTAATTAAATGTCAGCTTTGTCCAGGCAGTGATTGAATCTTCCAGCGGTACCTGCCTGGAGCCGCGGGAACCGATGGAAAATTGCGTCATTTTTTCGTTCCTTAAATAGGAATGGTTTGTTTTCAGGAGGCTTTTGAGCAAATTAAACACGGGAACAAAGGAAGCGGTGGCTGAACGGAGCAGATTCCTTCCACCCACCCCAGAATTCCTCCTCCCCGTTCCAGATCTCCAGGCAGGGACCACCGGAGGGCCGGGGAGGAGCAGGAACGCTGCAGTTCCAGGGGCTACAGCCCAGGGAAAGGGATGTAGGGAAACAGGGAAAGGATGTGGACACCCCGTCCTTGGAAGTGTCCCAGGGGCCAGGTTGGAGCAACCAACTTGGAATGGGATTCTGTAAGGCCCCTTCCAACCCAAACCACTCCACGATCCTCAGATTAAGAGGGAATAAAGGGAGGGAATAAAGCCCTTTAAGAGGGAATAAAGGGAGGGAATAAAGCCCTGCTGCTCAGGGCCGGACCAGCACACTGGATGCTCCATATGGGAATGCGGTGGGATTCCTGGAGACTCTTGCTGGTGACCGAGGGCCTAATTGGGTGCTAATTGCTGCCATCCCAGCGCCCATCCGAGCCCAGCAGCATCAGGCTCCTGAATATTTCACGCCCAAAATGCCAGGATTTCTCTGGTTTTTCCAGGGATTCGCAGGGACTGAGGGGAAAAAGGGCTTTAAAAGACACGAGCCCGGAGAGGCAGCCGGGAAAGGCGCCTGTCCCCCTCCCCTGCAGAGCCGGGGATGTTCAAGAAGCTGCGACAACACGCGGAAAAAAAACCTCGGCGAGACATGAAAAACCCGCGGGCCCCGCTGGGCACCCCCCTCCCAGCGCTGCCTCTGCCTCGTGTCCTGCTGGAGAGGAATCCTTTTGAAGCCGGGAGATGCTGAGATAAAACAAAGATTAGCCTCAAACGCGGGCAGGTGATTCAAAGAGCCCCCGGAGGAAGGAGGGAAGCCGGGACAAAACTCCCGCTTTTGTGGGTGACCCCCCACCAAAGGCAGCAGAGGGGGAAAAACACAAGCAAAGAGATCAATGGGGAGATTTGTTTGATGTGGGAAAAGTTCTGTGCCACCTCTGGGGAGCGGGGTGGCCTGTTCTGGTGGGAGCCAGGGGAGCCTGAGTTGGGGTTTTGGGGAAAGCTGGATTTCTGCCTGGCTCGGTGGGGTGGGCGCTGCTCCCTCATCCCGAATTTCAGGAGGAATTCCTTCGTGGAAGGGGCTGTCAGGCACCAGAAGGGGCTGCCCAGGGAGGTGGTGGAGTCCCCAAGCTCTGGGCAGGGTGACAAGGAGGGGGTGAGGTTGGACTTGGTGATCTCGGAGGGCTTTTCCAACCTCAGGTCCCTCGCTCGGGGACAGGGGGACAGCAGGAAAAAACAAAAAAAAAAGGCAAACCCCCCCATAAACCGAAGGAGAAACCCCCAAATTAGGCCGAGCAGAGGCAAACCAGCAAGAGGGGGGAAAAAATCGGGAGAGAAACCAGCCCAGCTTCTCAGTCAGGAGCTCTCCACGTGCCTTTCAGGACACCACGTTTCGATTCCCCGCCGATAAGAGCGGCTCAAAGGCTTTTTTTTTTTTTTGGTGGGTTTTTTTTTTATCCTCTTTGCCTCTGCTCGAGCCCTATCATTACCCGGGGAGGGAAGAATTAAGCACACGCATCATTTGGTTTTAATTGAGGGCCTGTTCTATCCCATTGAACTGCTAACTAAGCCGAACAGGAGATTGTGTTTACATAAGCAAAGCCCGAGTCGGTATAGACTTGCTGTCACATTAAGTCAATACTTATGAAGCCTCTCGATTTAATTATTCAGCGAGAATTGACTTATTATTGTGTTAAAAGCCCGGGGAGCCTCGAGGGAGCTGAGCCCTCCCAGCTGCCTCCACATGTGGGGTCCCAAGGGAGGGTCACCCCCGAGGTGCTGCCCCACCGACCCCCCCCCTCACCCAGAAATCCAAATCTGACAATCTTTAGAGGTTTCCTAATTTCAAAGTTGGATTTGGAGGCTGGTTGTTGCAGGCTGGGAGCTGGGGGAGTGTGTCAGCCATTGCCCCTCAAACTCAACCACTGCCCCCCAAACTGCACCGTTGCCCCCAAAATTCCACCACTGCCCCCCAAACTCAAACTTTGCCCCTCAAACCCCACCATTGCCCCTCAAACTCCATCACTGCCCCTCAAATTCAAACCTTGCCCTTCAAACTCCATCGCTGCCCCCCAAATTCAAACCTTGCCCTTCAAAATCCACCATTGCCCCTCAAACCCCACCACTGCCCCTCAAACTCCACCACTGCCCCCAAAACTCCACTGTTGCCCCCCAGACTCAAACATCACCCCCCAAACTTGAACACTGTCCCCCAAACTCCACCATTGCCCCTCAAACTCCACCATTGCCCCCCAAACTCAAACATTGCCCCTCAAATTCCACCACTGCCCCTCAAACTCCAACATTGCCCCCCAAACTCCAACATTACCCCCCAAACTCGAACACTGTCCCCCAGACTCAAGCATTGCCCCCTCAAACTCCATCACTGCCCCCCAAACTCCACCACTGCTCCTCTCCACCAGCTCCCGGAGCCGCTGTTGGATCCAGGAGCAGTTTTTCCCTCCTCCTCCTCCTCCTCCTTCCCCGCCAGCCGAGCCGCGCTCGTTACAGGGACTAATGAGAAAGTTGAGCTGCTGCTGCTCCGCTGTTTATCAAGGAAACATCCATTCCGGATGGCATTTTGTCTCTGCTAAACAAAGGCCGGGAAGGCTTTAAAAAAAAGAAGTGTTTTGTTCCCAAATTCGGTGTTTAATCAACACCCAGCTGGGCCGGTTCTGCTCATTCCCGACCCCAAAAGCCGAAAAGAGGCGGCTCTGCTGTGCCCAAATATCTCCCTGATGGGCACAGACACCCTGGGAGGGGCTGGGAAGATCCCTCACCCCATCCCCCAGCCTTAAATACACCAAAAATAGGGATAGAAAAACTCTGGGAAATGATCCCTCACCCCCCACTCCCCCAGCCTTAAATACACCAAAAACAGGGATAAAAACTCCCTCACCCTCCACTCCCCCAGGAAAAACAGGGATAAAAACTCAGGGAAATGATCCCTCACCCCTCACTCCCCCAGGAAAAACGGGGATAAAAACCTCAGGAAAATGATCCCTCACCCCACTCTCCCAGCCTTAAATACACCAAAAACAGGGATAGAAAAACTCTGGGAAATGATCCCTCACCCCCCACTCCCCCAGGAAAAACAGGGATAAAAACTCTGGGAAATGATCCCTCACCCCACTCTCCCAGCCTTAAATACACCGAAAAACAGGGATAAAAACTCTGGGAAATGATCCCTCACCCCACTCTCCCAGCCTTAAATACACCAAAAACAGGGATAAAAACTCTGGGAGATGATCCCTCACCCCACTCCTCCAGCCTCAAATACACCAAAAACAGGGATAAAAAAACTCTGGGAAATGATCCCTCACCCCCCACTCCCCCAGGAAAAACAGGGATAAAAACTCTGGGAAATGATCCCTCACCCCACTCTCCCAGCCTTAAATACACCAAAAAACAGGGATAAAAACTCCAGGCAATGAACCATCAGCCCCTGGATGCTGAGGGAGCTCCAGCCAGTGGAGGCTGGGCAATTCTTCAGCCCCAGCACCACTGGAGCGTGTAAGACCAGATTATTTGTGTTCCCGACTTGCTGATGCAAGATGAAAAAATACAGCAAAGCTGCAGCTGCTGAAATCAGCTCTTTTCTCCCCCTTCTTCCCTTCCCTTTCCTTTCCTCCTTCGCTGAGGTTAGTGCTTTTTTTTTTTTCTTTTTTGGAAAAAAAAGGTTTTTTTACATTCCGGGAGCTCAAAAACCTGCCGGTCGCAATCAGACACAAAAGCCCCGGGAGCTCGTCGGGCTCCCGGAGCGCCGGGAAAAGCTTCCCTGGGCACAAAGGGCCGCGCAAATTGCGGCGATCTGAGCCCGGGGGAGGCGGGGAAGGGCCCGGGGGGATTTTTTTTTTGAGTGGCCAGCCAGGTCGAGGGCGTTGGGATCGATTTATCCGGAGCAAAAACCCGGGATTTGTGCCCGGAATAACCCACAAAGCCGGGAAGGGGGTGGCACAGTGGATTCTCTGGGTCCCACTGCCAATGGGATCAGCCCATGGAGAGCTGGGATTTTCCAGGTCCCATTGCCAATTGGGATCAGCCCCCATAGAGCTGGGATTTTCCAGGTCTCCCTGGGATTCTCTAGCTCCCACTGCCAGATAGGATAAGCCCATGAAGAACTGGGATTTTCCAGGTCCTTCTGGGATTCTCCAGTTCCCACTGCCAGATGGGATAAGCCCATGAAGAGCTGGGATTCTCCAGGTCCCATTGCCAATGGGATCAGCCCATGGAGAGCTGGGATTTCCCAGGTCCTTCTGGGATTCTCCAGTTCCCACTGCCAGATGGGATAAGCCCATGAAGAGCTGGGATTCTCCAGGTCCCACTGACAACTGGGATCAACCCATGGAGAGCTGGGATTTTCCAGGTCCCATTGCCAATTGGGATCAGCCCCCATAGAGCTGGGATTTTCCAGGTCCTTCTGGGCCTCTGCAGCTCCCACTGCCAATGGGATCAGCCCATGGAGAGCTGGGATTCTCCAGGTCCTCCTGGGACTCTCCAGCTCCCACTGCCAATGGGATCAGCCCATGGAGAGCTGGGATTCTCCAGGTCCTCCTGGGACTCTCCAGGTCCCACTGACAACTGGGATCAGCCCATGGAGAGCTGGGATTCTCCAGGTCCCATTGCCAATGGGATCAGCCCATGGAGAGCTGGGATTCTCCAGGTCCCACACCTAACTTGCTGTCAGCAGGGGTTGGGTCCCTGAGGGGACACACGGGAGGAGCCCAGGGGACAAATCCTGGCCCCTTCCTGCCCTCAGAAGGGCAGCACAGGGTGTCCCCCCAGCCATGGGCACCCCTGGGTGACCCAGAGCTTCAACAGCCCTCCCAAAGCACCCAGAGCACACCCACACCTCGGTCAGGATGGAGGAGCTGGGGGATTTTATCCCCCCCTCCACGGAACCCCCAGCCCTGCACAGCTGGAAAACAGCAGCGAAAAGCCACGAAAAACCTCCAGGAATGGGTGATTTCCACGCTGGGTCTTTTAATTTGCCCTTTCCCTTCCAACTCCTCAGCTTTTCTGGGGAGGAAGGGCCCCTTCCTGCCCGGGGTAGGAGCCTTATCCCATCTCCTGTCACTGCTGGCTTTGGGAACACTCGGGATCTGCTCCCAGTTCAATCCCTCACCAGGCCCCATCGGGTAAGGATGAGCATCAACCTGCTGGATAAACACAGGGATATCAGTGGGAAACCCCCTTGGGATGAGGGGAGGGGTTTCGTGCCTGGTCGCTCCTGTGAGGAGATGCCAGAGGGGAGTGGATGGGATGAGACCTTCCCCTGAAAAACCCAGATCCAAGGAGTGCATCCATGTCCTGGAACACCCCACCAGGAAGGGAAAACACCTGAGGCTGCAGCACAGCTCTGCTGGAAACAACGGAACGCTGGATTCAGGCAGCCCCCAGCCCCCATCCCCATCCCGGAAAAGTGCACTTCCACCTCGGAGCAAACACTCCAGGCAGCTGCTGCACCTTCCCTCCCGTTGCTGCTTCACCTCTTCCTGCTGGGATTTCATCTCGGGCAGGCTCAGGCTCCTCATTAACGCTCGGCAGCTCCGGGGCCGCTCGCCTGGGTTATCCCTCTCCCTCATCCGCAGCATCCCCCCTCGGAGCGAGCTGATGGAGAGGTGCTGCCACTCACCGCTATCTTTTATTCATGGACCTTGGCTCGTTGTATTACTTTTTGATAAAAAGCCCCAATTCCCACATTTCCAGCGGCTCCGGAGGAAGACCCGGAGCTCTCATTTCTTCCGCCGGGAAACTCCATCACCCCGATGGCAAAGAGGAGCAAAGCCCCTCCTGCTCCTGGCAGGAGACAGATCCCTGACGAGGCTGATCCAGCCCCTGGAGGGTTTTTTGCCGGGTGAATAATGAGTTTCATAACTGCACCGGAGCCTGAGCTCCCACCTTTGCTCCTCCGTGGGGAAAGCGGCGGATTTCACCAGCCGGGAAGGCTTTTTTGGGATGCTGGGAGCACAGGGAGGGATTTGGCTGCTTGCAGGGCACGTGTGTGACCTCCTGCCCTTTGAACATTCACCCCTCCACAGCTCGGGGAGGTGGAGCAATCCCGGGTGGGGAATGGAGCTGCACATTCCCCGGGGATCCGGCTCTGCCGCTCGCAGCAGCAAAGGGAGGCTCCATCCCTGTTCCCTTGGATTCTCCAGGTCCCACAGCTGATGAGGACATGCTGGGAGCAGCCCCCAGAGAACTGGGATTGTCCTGCTCCCACTGCCAGCTGGGATCAGCCCATGGAGAGCTGGGGTTCTCCAGGTGCCACTGGGATTCTCCAGGTGCCACACCTAACTAGGACATGTTGGGATCAGCCAGAGGAGAGCTGGGGTTCTCCAGGTCCCCCTGGGATTCTCCAGGTCCCCCTGGGATTCTCCAGCTCCCACTGCCAACTGGGATCAGCCCCCAGAGAGCTGGGATTCTCCAGGTCCCACTGCCAGCTGGGACCAGCCCACAGAGAGCTGGGATTCTTCAGGTCCCACTGCCAACTGGGATCAGCCCCCATAGAGCTGGGATTTTCCAGGTCCCCCTGGGATTCTCCAGCTCCCACTGCCAGCTGGGATAAGCCCCCACAGAGCTGGGATTCTCCAGGTCCCACACCTAACTAGGACATGCTGGGACCAGCCCCTGTAGAGCTGGGATTCTCCAGGTCCTTGTGGGACTCTCCAGGTCCCCCTCCCAACCGGGATCAGCCCCCAGAGAGCTGGGATTCTCCAGGTCCCACTGCCAGCTGGGATCAGCCCATGGAGAGCTGGGATTCTTCAGGTCCCACTGACAACTGGGATAAGCCCCCACAGAGCTGGGATTCTCCGGGTCCCACACCTAACTAGGACATGCTGGGACCAGCCCCTGTAGAGCTGGGATTCTCCAGGTCCTCCTGGGACTCTCCAGGTGCCCCCGGGACTCTCCAGCCCCCCCTTCCAGCCGTGCCCCCCCTTTACCTGCACAGGTGATCCGCCCGGCAGGTGCCCCGCAGGTCCAGGCAGTTGGGCTTCTCCTTGTCCTCGTAGGAGCAGGAGGGGACGATGGTCTGGCGGCGGCGCTCGGCGCAGGCGCGGTCCTTGCAGGAGCAGAAGAGCAGGCGGAAGGTGAACTCGCCGGGCACGCGGTCGAAGAACTGGCGCAGGGCCTTGTGGCACTTGCGGCGGCTGCAGGGCTCGGCCCCCGCCAGCTCCCGGCTGCACGTGGAGATGTACCCCGAGCGCAGGCGCTTGCAGTTGTCGTTCAGGTTGCAGGCCTTGGCCGCGTCCAGGCAGTGGTTGCTCTTGGAGGAGGCGGCGGGGTCCATCCCTGGGGAGGGAAGGAGGGAGGTGGGGAGGTGGCCTTGGTCTAGGGACGAACTCTGAAACTCAGCTCAGGGGTTAGGAGGAGCCCTCGAAGCTGGAAGGATGCCTCTCAACCTGGGGAGAAGCCCTGGGACCTAAAGAGAAATCCTTGAACCTGGGGAGAAGTTTCTCGACCCGGCGATTAGGGGAAGCCCTCAAAGCTGGAAGGACGCCTCTTAACCTGGGGAGAAGCCCTCAAACCTGGGGAGAAGCTTCTCAACTCAGGGGTTAGGAGGAATCTTCAACATGGAAAGATGCCTCTCAACCTGGGGAGAAGCTTCTCAGCTCAGGGATTAGGAGAAGCCCTCAAAGCTGGAAGGATGCATCTCAACCTGGGGAGAAGTCTCTCAAATCATGGATAGGGAGAAACCCTCAAACCTGGACAAATGCCTCTCAGTCTGGAAAGATGCCTCTCAAACCCAGGGAGAAGCTTCTCAGCTCAGGAGTTAGGAGGAATCCTCAACCTGGAAAGATGCGTCTCAACCTGGGGAGAAGCCCTCAAACCTAAGGAGAAGCCCTCAAACCTAAAGAGGAGTCCCCAAACCTGGGGAGGAGTCCCCAAACCTGGGGAGAAGCCCTCAAACGCAGGGAGAAGTTTCTCAACCCAGGGATTAGGAGAAGCCCTCGAAGCTGGAAGGATGCCTCTCAACCTGGGGAGATGCCTCTCAAAC
Source organism: Pseudopipra pipra (assembly GCF_036250125.1). Lineage (NCBI taxonomy): Eukaryota > Metazoa > Chordata > Aves > Passeriformes > Pipridae > Pseudopipra > Pseudopipra pipra. The sequence goes on from NC_087576.1 coordinate 1,649,878, forward strand.
CCAGGATGGGGAGATGCCCTCAGACCTGGGGGAGATGCTCTGGGGAAGGGCTGGCATCGGTGCCACCCCTCTGGCATCTCCAGCACGGCCCATCCCTGCCCTGCTGGCAGTGGGGAAGGGGCTGGATGGTTCCCCCCTCCCCAGTTTGGAGGCCCCCATCCAGCCCAGGGAGGGTTAAACACCCCCCAAAACCGGGGGGACCTGGTCAGGCAGCTCTGAGTGCATAATTCATGCCAGGAACTGGCAACGTTTCCTTCCCCTTTGTCAATTATTCAGAGAATAATTATTAATTATTCAGCCCTCTCCAAAGCAGAATAATCTGCCAAACCACAGAGGGCCCCTCAGCCCCACAGCCTCTCCCCAAAACTAGGGCTCAGTGCAGCTTTTTAGGGGCTCAGTGCAGCTTTTTAGGGGTTCAGTGCTGCTTTTTAAGGGTTCAGTGCTGCTTTTTAGGGGCTCAGTGCCGCTTTTTTAGGGGTTCAGTGCCACTTTTTAGGGGCTCATGTTCCTGTGACAGCTGTCCAAGCCCTGCAAGTGGTTAACAGCAGATCTCCTGCCCAAAGCGGGATTTTGGGATCTGTGGGAAGCGCCAGCTTATTGTCTAAACCCCCCTGAGCATCTCATCACTCCTGCCCTGCCCGGGACCTGCAGGGACCTGGATGCATCTTAATGGGGTTTCTGGGGAGCTCATTAATAAAGCACGAAAGGCCATGAAAGTTTCATGAGCAGGGGAGGAAAGCGGGGGGCTGAGGGGCTGGGCAGGGGACCTGGGGCCACTTGGCATCCCCTCTGCAGGCCCTGGTGGCCCCTCAGTGCGGGACAGGGGCAGGGACAGAGCAAGAGGAGGAGGAGGTGGTGATGGGGCTGAGCCCGGGGGGCCTGATGCCCACCCAGCTCTTGGGGGGTTGGTTCCCACAGGGCTGGATTTGCAGCTGGAGCCTCTTCCTTCTCCCCACGGGCTGTGCTTGGCCCCGGGGTGCAGCCCCCCCCTTGGCACTGAGGGGGACCCCGGGCTGCTCTGCCCCTCGGGGGATCCTGGAGCGCGGCCCCCCTGCCCGGGGGAGGCTCAGCGCTGGCTCCTGGTGCCCTGGCACACTGCCATGGCTCACACGAGGCTCGCAGCCCCTCCTTTCCTGCACCACGGCCCTCTAATCCCCCCCGCCTCTCCCCCCCAGGCAATTAGCGGCAGCTCGTTCTCCACAACAACCAGCACTAACAGCTCGTTCGCTTCACCGCCCGCGCTCAGGTCGGGGCTGGGGGTCCGGGGGGCACCCGCGGGCTGCTCGCACCCCCCGGCCCCGGCCAGGGGGGCAGGGAAGGGGTGGGAGAAGCCCCGAGGCCGCAGCACGGAGCTACCCCTTCCCCCAGCCCCAAAATCGCCGGACGGGCTCTGCCGGTGTCAATAAATCAGCCCGGGAGGGTCCAATCCCCGCCCCACACTCTTTTTTTGCTTTTCCTACTTTCCAGCAGTTAAATATTTCCCTGACGCCAATGTGATCCCGGGGGGGGGGGGGGAGGCAGCCTCATCCCAAATATCCCAACATCCCAATCCCGGGGAAATCCACCTCGGGGGGGCTCAGAGGGAGGGGGGGATGCACCGTCCCAGCTCTGCTCAGGGGGGTCCCCAGGTGAGCTGGGGGGCTCCGGGCGGGGCTGCACGACCCCCCGAGTTCACACTGCGACATCTGGGGACACGGGGACATCCTCCCCACCCCAAAACCCCACGGCCAGGCGGGTTTGGGGGGAAGGGGTGAGGAGGAGAAAGAGCGAGGAGAAGCCAAGGCACTGCTGACCTAATTTGGGAAGGGGGTGGCAGAGGGAAGGTTGTCATGGAAATGGACGGCAAAAAAGAAGTTGCCGAGGACGGTGGTGGAGTTTGGGATCCTCGGCGGGGGTGGGGGGGGGGTGGGAGGAGGCACAGAGATGCTCCAAGGGGCACGGAGATGCTCCAAGGGGCACGGAGATGCTCCAAGGGCTCGGCATCCCTCTCCCAGCAGCATTCCAGAGCTCGGCTCCAGGCCACCCCCCCCCCCCGGGAGGGACAGCAAACAGGGTCCCCCCTCAGCCCCCCCAAATATGAGGCATCTCGAGGGTCCCAAATCTTCAGAAGAAGTGGAACAGGGGGTCTGGACCCCCTGGAGCCTCCCCCTCCTCCCCACCCCGGTGCTGGGGACGAGGGAAATCAGGGATTTAAGGGAATTTCAGCCTCTCCAGCCCAACCTCAGCAATCTCCTGTAAATCCGTGGTTGAATCCGGGAGGTAAAAAAACCTAAATCCCAGCCTAGGGAGGGCTGAAACCGAGAGGATCTGCCCCAAAATGCCTCAGCAGGCGGGATCCAGCCCCTCCACCCCCCTCCAGCATCCCAGCCAGCTCCAGGGAGGCCTCGTGTCCCCCCAGGGCACAGATTTGGGGTAATGGGTGATGAGAGGGGCAGGGAAGCAGCTGGAGGAGCTGCAGGAGCTGCAGACAAGCCCCGGGGAGGGGAGGAGCTGCAGGTTTTCCCTGCCAGGGAGCTCTCTCGGTGGCAGGTCTGTGTTCCCCGGGCAAGGGGAAGATAAAGCAGCCAGAGCGTGTTGCTTTTATTACCTGAGAAAATTGAAGCGAGTCTGAATATATCAGAGAGACGAGAGGTGACCGGCTCGTAAGGGGAGGCTTCATAAAATTCTTCTCCTGCCGTGGGAGGAAAGGGAGAGAAGGAAGGGAGGGAGGGAGGAAAAGCAAATTAAAACCCACACGGGGAATGATCTCGGCACGGGCAACCCCCCCCCCCCCCCACCAGCCTGGGATTTGGGAAGGGGGGAAGCCAAAAAGCCTTTAAAAAAAGCCTGAAACACGAGGAAAAAAGCTGATTTTGGAGCGGTTCAGGTGGGCTCTGGCTGCTGGGGAGGGGGTGGGTGGGTCCTGCTGCCAGCTCAGCTCCCTGTCCCAGCCGGGGTTGGCTGGCAGTGGCTCCAGGAGTTGAAGGAATTGGGATTTGAAAGGGGATTGGGATTTCCTGGCCACGGCCCCCCAGCCTGGGCCAGCTGCAGGGTGGAGGTTTGAGGGGCTGTGCTCAGCTCTGGGTTGTTTTATTGTTGTTCCAAACCCCCCATTTGCCTAAAAACCCGCTGCAAGATGGTTTTCCACCCCGTTCCTTGGGAAAATAGGAATATTTCAGAGCAGGGGTACAGACCCTCATCCTCTGAGAGCCCCAGAGTGTCCCCACGCTGCACTCCAGGGGCTCATCCACCACAATCCACACCTTCCAGAGGGAACCTGAGGGGCAAATCCCCCTTCTCCCGTCTTGGATTTCAGGGAAAACTCCTGTGCTTTTGCTGGGTTAAACCCCAGGAAAAAAAAAAGCCAATTTCAGGACAACCAGCCACGGCCCTCAGGAGAGGAAACGCTCTCCCCAAACCCCGGCGGCCACAGGAAAAAATAAATAAAATATATATATATATCTGTAAAAATGAATCGATGGCCGGACTTTGAAAGCCCAGCTGGAGCATCGATCCAGGAGTGCAGGGGCATCCCTTCCCCAGGATCCCTGCGGGGTGGGGAGCCAGGATGGAGCCTGCTGTGTCCCAGGGATGCATCCCGGGGTTACTCCCGGCCCGAGGCAGCAGCGTTTATCCTGAGCTGCTCCAAAGCCTTCGTGGCCAAGGAGGGACAGGGAGCGGGGCAGGAGGGTTTACTCCGAGCCCAGCGGCTCCTCAGTGGCATTCCTTGGAAATCTGGGAGGTGGGATGCCAGGTGGGATGCCAGGTGGGATGCCAGGCTGGGCCGTCTCCCCCTCCTGCGGAGTTCCAGCCCGTCCCCCCGTGCCTGCTCTCCCCAGGGTGATGCTCTTGGGGGGCACAGGGAAGGGAACAGGCTCCGGGCAGCCCGGAGGGTCCTTCTCCAGGCCACTCCCAGCCCCTCCTCCAGCTGCCCGGGTTTCCTCGTGCTCCGCTGACAAACAGCACCTTGATTAAAGCGCGTTTAGGAAGCCCAGTAACCTCCCGGTGCATTGCTAAGCACAGTAACCTCCCGGTGCATTGCAATGAATAATTAAACCCCAGCTTGACTCCTGCTGCTTTGCCAGGGAAATTACGGAGCATTAAAAGGGCACTGGACCTGCCTGGAGATACAATTAACCCCCAGGAACGAGGCTGGAGCCAGAGCAGCCCTCCCCGGAGGCAGGGACGGGACATTCCCCAGCTGGGAGGACACCAGCCCCAAAATCTTGGCTAGAACGGCACAAGATTAGGATCTGCTTCGGGTTCCTCGCTGCACATTAAAGCAACGAGCTGCTGGATCGCCCCAGAGCTTCCACCTCTCCCTAAGACTTGCCATAATCACTTCTCTTCCCACCTCCTCCTCCTCCTCCAGGTACAGCTCCTGGAGTACCCAGCAAGCCCTTAAAAACGTCCCTCATTCATGCTTGCAAAGCCCTGGGAAGCTGCTCAATGAAGGCTGTTAATGAGGGGGAGAAAACAATTAAGGAGTAATTCCTGCTCTGGGACCGGTTTTGGGCTCAAAGCTTCCTGTGCTGACCCAGATTTGGAGGGAACTTCACCCAGGGGGGCTGTGAGCTGGGGCACAGCTCCCCCAGCCTCGGGAACAGCTCCTCCAGCCTCCAGCACACCTTTCCCATCCTCAGGCACAGCTTTCCCATCCTCAGGTATAGCTTTCCCATCCTCAGGCACACCTTTCCCATCCTTGAGTACACCTTTCCCATCCTCAGGCACACCTTTCCCATCCTCAGGCACAGCTCCCCCAGAATCCCAGACTGGTTTGGGTTGGAAAGGGACCTTAAAAAAACCTCCTTCCAACCCCCTCCCCCGGGCAGGGACACCTTCCACAGGGACACCTTCCACAGGGACACCTTCCACAGGGACACCTTCCACAGGGACACCTTCCACAGGGACGCCCCGTGCCCGCCTTGGGCAGCTCAACACCCATAAGCATCCTCTGGGAATGGGATGCTCACCTGCCCTACCTGGGGTGCCCACCTGGGATGCTCACCTGCCTTACCTGGGGTGCCCATCTCCCTTACCTGGGGTGCCCACCTGCCTTACCTGGGGTAAGGGAGCTCACCTGCCCTGCCTGGGGTGCCCATCTGCTCTAGTTGAGGTGCCCATCTCCTCTACCTGGGGAACCCATTTGCTTTACCTGGGGTACCCACTCGCCCTACCTGGGGTGCCCATTTCCCTTACCCGAGGTAAGGGAGCTCACCTGCCTTACCTGGGGTGCCCATCTCCCTTACCTGGGAGCTCACCTGCCCCACCTGGGATGCTCACCTGCCCTACCTGGGGTGCCAATCTCCCTTATCTGAGGTACCCACCTGCCCTACCCGGGGTGCCAATCTCCCTTACCTGGGGTAAAGGAGCTCACCTGCCCCATTTGGGATGCTCACCTGCCCTACCTGGGGTGCCCATCTCCTTTACCCGGTGTACCCCCCTGCCCCACTTGGGGTGCCCACCCGCCTTACCTGAGCTACCCAAACCCCACCCACCCCATTTCCCCCAGACTCCCCTCCCTCCTCCAACCACTCCAGCACCCCCCTCTCCCCCACCCCACCCCTGCCCCGCCCTCACCTTCGGTCAGCCCCAGGTGTATACTCCAGTAGATCTGAAGGCACTGAAGCTCCTTCTTCATGCCCCTCTTGCAGCGGCAGTCGTACAGGGGGCTCTCCTGCAGCACCTCCAGGGCCGCCTGGCACTCCTTGTTGGCCAGCATGGTGTTCCTGTCGCGCCCGGCCAGGCACTGGCGCAGGGTGCGGTAGCGGGCGCTGCAGCCGGGCTCGCCCGCGCACAGCTCGTTGGCCCGCACGCAGTCCACGGGCACCCTCCAGCCGCGGGGGTCCTGCCCCGCCGGGCCCGGGGGGGCGGCGGCGGCTCCCAGGCAGCGCAGCATCTCGTCTGGGACGGGGAGGGGCAGAGAGGAGGGCACACGGAGGTGAGGGAGGGCGGGGATGGGGCGGGAAGGTGTCGCGTTCCCTCCCCGCCCGCCCCGCGCCGGGACCCCGCACGGCCGCCCCGGGTCGTGCCCAGATATATTTTAAAATATCCTCACTGGGTCGTGCCCAGTTATATTTTAAAATATCCTCACTGCGTTGGAACGACTCCCGTTTCTCCCCTCTCTCCAAGGATATGGTGATTGTTTTCTGGTGGAAGTTAAGGGCAGGGGGTAAGTGGGTGCTGACCCTCAGCTGGGCTCTGGGACACCCTCACCCCAGTCCATCCCCACAGGGCTGGGCACCCCCGCGGGCCTCTCTGCCTTGGGGTGCAGAAATCACAGAATCCCAGAATCAGCTGGGCTGGAAGGGACCTCCGAGATCATCCAGTCCAACCCTTGATCCAACCCCGCCGTGGTTCCCAGCCCATGGCACTGATGCCACATCCAGTCTCTTCTTAAACACCTCCAGGGATGGAGAATCCACCCCTTCCCTGGGCAGCCCATTGCAATGGCTGAGCACCCTCTCTGCAAAGAATTTCTTCCTAAATTCCAAGGATAAGGTGATTTTTTTCTGGTGTAAGTTAAGGGTGGTGGGTAAGTGGGTGCTGACCCTCAGCTGGGCTCTGGGACACCCTCACCCTGGTCCATCCCCACAGAGCTGGGCACCCCTGCATGCCCCTCTGCCTTGGGGTGCAGAAATGCTCCCAGGGTTTTGAAAGCTGGTGGAACAGAGGCCTCAAGTTTCACCAGACTTTCAAAAATGTGATTTTTTTTAGCAGATTTTGAAATCAGGATATCCTGAGCTGGGAGGGACCCCCAAGGAGCATCCAGTCCAACTCCTCACCCTGCACAGGCCCATCCCCAAGAGTCCCACCCTGTGCCCCAGAGGATCATCCAAACCCTCCTGGAGCTCTGGCAGCCTTGGGGCTGTGCCCACTGCCCTGGGGAGCCTGGGCAGTGCCCAACCAGCCTCTGGGGGAAGAACCTTTGCCTGAGATCCAACCTGACCCTGCCCTGACACAGCTCCAGCCATTCCCTGGCTGCTGTCCCTGGTCCCCCAGAGCAGAGCTCAGTCCCTGCCCCTCCCCTGCCCTGGGACGAGGTTCCTGGTGGTGACACCTTCGGGCTGTTCCAGGGAGGGAGAGGATTGTTCCATCACACCTGAAATCAGCCCGGATGTGCCACAGAATCGTGGAATGGTTTGGGTTAGAAAGGACCTTAAAGGTCAAACTGAAAGAGGAGAAATTTAGGTTGGAGGAAGGGAAGAAATTCCTCCCTGGGAGGGTGGGGAGGCCCTGGAATGGATTTCCCAGAGAAGCTGTGGCTGCCCCATCCCTGGAAGTGTCCAAGGGCACGTTGGGGCAACCTGGGCTGGTGGAAGGTGTCCCTGCCTGTGGCAGGGGGTGGCACTGGATGAATTTAAGGTGCCTTCCAACCCACACCACTCTGGGATTCCAGGATCTCATTCCACCCCCTGCCACAGGCAGGGACACCTCCCACTATCCCAGGCTGCTCCAAGCGCCATCCAGCCTGGCCCTGGACACTCCCAGGGATGTCACCAGGCACCCCAGAACCCAAGAGGTGCCCCAGGGTGTGGAATGAGGAGGTGGAGGGTTAACCCAACCCCTCCACTCCCAGCCCCACGTGATGCCCCGGGAACCTCCTGTTTCCTATTAAATCCGTGACCTCGGCGCGTTCCCAGCCCCGGCGCTGGGGGACAGGGACCCCATGGAGCCCAGGGAAGCAGGAATTCCATCCCAGCTCCCTGCACACGCTGCTCTCGGGGCTTTTCTTTGAGCTGCTCATCGTTTTCAGCCCCATCATGGGATTTTTCGGGCGTCTGACCCACGGGGTTGGGAGTGCCAGAGCTCGGCAGGGAAGCTGTGGCTCGGCACAGGCTCTTCCCCCTGGGATGGCCTCCTGCCTCCCCTCTGTGCCAGCCATCCCTCGGGGTGGCAACTGTCCCTGCTGCCCGGGCCCACTCTCAGCCCCAGCCTCTGTGCCCTCCCCTCCTGCCTCGGCATTCCCATGGCTCTCACACCATTCCCATCGTCTTCTCCTTCTCTTCTCCTTTTGGGAATCGATCCTTGCCAAGCCAAGCCCCTGTGGGTGCAGTGGGGACTGGTCACAGGCAGCACTGGGCCCCCCCAGCCTGCCCCAGGGACAGGGTGGGCACTCCTGTCACTCCCGACCCCCCAACTGCCAGATTCCAGGGAAAGCCCTAGAACAGGCCAAAACGGGCATGGCAGGACCTGGAGGGCACCCTGGGCTGCTCCAGAGGGGGATGGACAGGGGGGGCCCTGCTTTGTGCAGCACCAGCACCCCCCAGAGGGTGATGGACAGGGGGACCCCCCTTGGTGAGCGCCTGTCCCTGAGCCCCGAGGAGCAGCATTCCCATATTCCCATCCCGTGAGGAGCAGCATTCCCATATTCCCATCCCATGGGAATCTCGGCCTCCAGCTCCCAGCCCCTTCCCAGCCCGGGTCTGGCAGGGGGACAGTGACACCTACAGGAATGTGACAAGGGCCACCCGTGTCCCCCCCTCGCCCACCAGGACACGTGGGGGGCTCCCAACAGGCAGGGCTGGGCCCCTGCCACCACCCTGGGCTGGGCATTTGTGCCCTGCCACCACCCTGGGCTGGACATTTGTCCCCTGCCACCACCCTGGGCTGGGCATTTGTCCCCTGCCACCACCCTGGGCTGGATGTTTGTCCCCTGCCACCACCCTGGGCTGGGCATTTGTGCCCTGCCACCACCCTGGGCTGGGCATTTGTCCCCTGCCACCACCCTGGGCTGGGCATTTGTCCCCTGCCACCATCCCAGGCTGGGCATTTGTCCCCTGCCACCACCCTGGGCTGGGCATTTGTGCCCTGCCACCACCCTGGGCTGGATGTTTGTCCCCTGCCACCACCCTGGGCTGGGCATTCGTGCCCTGCCTCCCACATCCCATGGGAAGGAGTGGCCAGAGGGGCAGTGGCCACACCCAGCTCTGCCCCCCTGGGTCCTGTGCCAGAGGGGACACTCGGGGGGCCCTGGGGGGGGGGACAGGGGGAAGGAGCAGGGTGGGCAGCAGCAACAGCCCAGGTGGAAGCAGCTCCACTGCCCGTGGTCAGTGCAAGGAACAGATCCCACAGATCCCTCCTGGGCTTCAGCCAACGATCCCAAACAGGTTCGCAGGTAACCCACGGTAGATCCAAGTTTGGGAAGGCCATCCCTGGCCTGTCAGGATTATATTCCACACGAGAGGCAGGCAGGAGCCTGCAGGCACACTCCTGGCACACGGCCCGGGCTGCTGGAGGAGGAACAGGCAGCCCCGAACGCTCCTGGGGGCAGGAATGCTGGATCTTCACCGGGCTTTGGAATGATGCTGGAAGGGGCTCTGCAGCTTCACACGCTGGGAAAGCCCAGCCTGAGGCATCCAGACAGCCTGAGCCTGCTGTGGCTGCAGGGCAACCACTCCAGGGCATGGAGAGCCATCCCACAGCTCCAGGGAACATGGAGAGCCATCCCACAGCTCCAGGGGGACATGGAGAGCCATCCCACAGCTCCAGAGGGCATGGAGAGCCATCCCACAGCTCCAGAGGGTATGAAGAGCCATCCCACAGCTCCAGAGGGCATGGAGAGCCATCCCACAGCTCCAGGGGGACATGGAGAGGCATCCCACAGCTCCAGGGGGTATGAAGAGCCATCCCACAGCTCCACCATGTGCCATCCTCGCCCATTCGGTGTCAGATCCAGCTGGTGCTCATCCCAAATCCCTCTGCCCTGGGCCAGGTCTCAGCTCCAAATTCCATCTTCTCCAGCCGATGCCACGAAGCCTCTTCCCAAACAGCCACATTCCTGCCTCCTGGCTGGATCCATGGGCCTCCCAGGCAGGAACCAGAGGTGCTGGCAGGCAGGTAGGGAAGGGAGACATCCTTGCCCTGATGCAAAAGGCGCTGGACCACCTGGAATATCCTCGTGCACATCCCAGTGCCGGATTGGGAAGCCCAACAGTAAATCCACCCGCTGGGAGCCAGCAGGGATGTGTGCTGGTGGCGAGCTGGCCCCGTCCTCCTGGCTTTTTCCACCTTGTTTCCATGATCTCGCAGGGAACAGGGATCTGTGAGCCCCTCGGCCTCCCTGGGAGGGTTCCTGCAGCATCCCACACCGTCCAGCCGGGAATGCCAGCGGAGCCCGGAGCACAAAGCCACCCCAACAGAGGAGGAAGGGCAGGCACAGCCCTTCCTCACACTCACAGCCTGCACAGCACAGCCTGGTCCCTCCAAATCCAGCAGGAATCAGCCCTGGCTGCCACCTCCGTGGGTTTTTCCTGGATCCCCCCCTTCCCTTCCCAGCCCTGCAGCCCCACCGAGGCACAGGGTGGGGAGTCTGCATGGAGGGCGAGACCCAGGGGGGATTTTTTCACCCCCCTTCCCCCCAAAAAACCTCGCCTGACAGAGCCACCCTCCCTAAACTCCCATCCATGAAACATCTGCAGAGAATTCCAAGCTAATCCTCGGCAGTCTCCGGGGTGTCGGAGCACGGCGAGGATTTGCAGGCAGATGCACAAGGCTCTGCCAGCACACAAGGAGATGGCCCCTTTTCCTCCCCACACCAGCAGCCTCTTTTCCGAGCTCTAAGACACGTTTTCTTTTGCTGGTTCTGCCACAGACCTTCGAGAGAGGGAAATATTTCTCCTCTTGCAACTCGCCCCCAAAAAAGGCTCCCTCTGGAACACGCAGCCTCCCAGAGCCAGGGGGCTGCTTTGGCTCCTTGGGAATGATCCCAGATGTGCAGAGCCGGGTGTTCTCTGCACCAGGATCCTCCCCACGAGGCCACCCTTGGGTGGTCACCCCATCCCTGGGGGTACAACATCCCTGGATCACCGGGGTGCTCCGGCTCCTCGGGATTTGGGGATGCAGCTTCCCCCCCCCCCTGCACCCACAAAGCCTTTGGGGCACCCAGGAATTGGGGGACAGGGGGGTCCTGCTTTCATGCAGGGCGGCTGGACCCCAGTCTGGATGTCTCCAGCACCCTGGAGGTCCCTGTCCCCCTGGGGGTCCCAGCCCCCCAAAATGTCACCATGAGACGTCCAGCATCGCCTCAGGCATGCGCACAGCTGGCCCCCCAGCCGGGCTGGGGCCCCCCTTTTCTCCCCTGCCCAGGGGTCTCCCCACTCGTGCCCCCTTCTCTCTGTCTCAGAGGGCACAGCTCGTGCCCCCCAGCACTCCCTGGGAGAGGGCACCCCCAAACCGGGGCTGGGGCCCGTGTCCCACCCCACACAGAGGCGTGGGAGGCACCAGCTGACCCCTCCCCACCCCACAGCACCCCTTCAATCCCCCGGGATCGCGCCGGGAGCAGGGAGGGGAAGAGCCCCTCACCCTCATTCCAGGCAGGGAGCGGAGCCGAGCTCCACGTCCCTCTGGAGCGGGGTTGGCTCTGCCAACCTTCAAGTCTCCCCCAGCAGCTCCCTGGCCCTTCTCCCTGGCCCCGCAGGACGGTGACACCCCGCCAGCCCAGCACAGGCTCAGCGGAGTTCTTCGGGTGCTCGATGCTGCAGGGAGCTGGGATCACACCCGGGAACAGAGAGGGAGCTGGGATCACAGACCGGGAAGCCACGGGGGGCTGGGATCACACCCGGGAACAGAGAGGGAGCTGGGATCACAGACCGGGAACCCAAAGAGATCTGGGATCACAGACCGGGAACCCAAAGAGATCTGGGATCACACGCCGGGAACCCACGGAGGGGCCGGGAATCCGGGATGGCATCGGGAGCACGACACGGGCACAGCCAGGAGCCAAGACAAGGAGGGCAAAAAACCGGACATTTCCCACCTGCCTCCTTTTCACCCCAAACCCAGCACGGTCTGGGGGTCCCATCTCCCCCCTCCTTTTCCAGCTGCACCTCCCGTGGGAGGCTGCCCTAGAAATAAATGGGAAGCGTCTCCCGGCGCAGACAGAGCTCCCCGGGAACTCAGCCGCGCTCCCTCTCTCCGGCACCACGCGCGATTCCAGCCGCGGGGACGGCGGTTCCCCACGCACACGCGACACGCCGCGGGCTCAACTTTCCCTGCCCATTCCCCGCGCCGCGTTCCCAGCCTTTGGAAGGGCGCGGGGCGGGGTGGGGAGCAGCACTGGGGGGGCACCACACGGGTGGGAGGGGGCGAGAGGGGCAAATATCCCCCCAAAACGCAAATCCCTGCTGGCTGACGAGAAGGATCAGAGACGAGCAGGGCTGTGCCGGTGGATGATCCCGCTCGCTCCCTGCGCTGCCAGCGGCGGGGGCTGCTTGGGGTTTTGTCCCCCTCGTCCCCCGTGTCCCCCTCCCCGTTTTAAGTTTACAGGGAACAGGAGAATCGAGTTGCCCTCAGTTAAGCCCCTCGCCGCGTCCCCCTCCTGCCGCAGCGCCGGCTCGCAGGGGGTCGGTCCCGCTCTCAGCCCCCGCAGCCTCTCCCCCGGGGGTGGGGGGGACACGCCACCTCGGCCAGGCGACAGCCACCACCCCCCAACATCCCCCCCACCAGCCCGGGGCACCCCGGCCGGGGCCACTCACCTACGAAGAGGACGATGCAGAAGGCGTTTGCCAAGATCATGTTAGGAAATCCGCGCGCTCCTCCACGTGTGCAAAAATAAAATAAAATAAAATAAAAATTTAAAAAATTTAAAAAAAAAAAGGGACGGATCAAAAAAATAATATATATATATATATATAATAATAATTCCCAAGGCGAGCAGGTAAGATCCCAAATCCTGGAAGGGAAGGGAAGAAGGGGGTGTGCTCCGCCCGGCGCGGAGCCGGGTCCTCCTCAGCCGCTCGCCGCCTCCCGCATCCCCGCCGGGCTCCGCTCCGCGCTCCGGGCTCGGCGGCTCCGCGGGGCTCCCGGAGGAGCTTCTGCCGAGCTCCGGCTGCCGGGGCGGCGGGGAGGGGGCGCGGCGAGGGGCGGCCGCGCTCCGCCGAGCCCCGGCGAAGGGGCCGAGCCGGCGGTGCCGCCGTCCCCTCCCCGCCCCCCCGGCCCTGCCCGCCCCCTCCGCCCGCACCGGGGGCCGCGCTCGGCGCGGGGGCAGCGCAGCCGCGGACGCCCTTCCACCGCCCTTCCTTCCGCCGGGCCAGGGGGCTGCGAGGGGGCGTGCGGAGACCCCCCCGCTCGCCGCCTTTGTCACCGTCTTTATCCCTCTCACCCCTCCCCCGGCTCCCCGGCTCGCCATCCATCCCTTCTTCCCGAGGGGATGCACCTGCATGGATTGAACAGGGGACCCCCGGGGCGCCCCGCGGCTGCAGAGACAAAGGAGAGACCCCCACCCTTCCCAAACGTCCCCCCCCTCCTTCCCCGGGACCATCCCCGGGTCCCTGCGCTGCTGCAGCCGTGGGGTTGGGAGGGAGGGATGCTCTGGGGAGGGGAGAGGGTCCCTGGATGGGTGGTGACCATGGGGATGGGAGGGAGGGATGCTCTGGGGAGGGGAGAGGGTCCCTGGATGGGTGATGACCGTGGGGATGGGAGGGAGGGATGCTCTGGGGAGGGGAGAGGGTCCCTGGATGGGTGGTGACCGTGGGGATGGGAGAGGGGCACCCGGGGGGGCTGCAGGGACAAGGTGCCTCCTCCCTGGATGGGGGACCACCCTGGGGACCCGCGGGGCTGCACGGGCACAGGGACAAGGTGACAAGCCACCAGCTGCCAGGGGGAGGGAGCCAGGAGAGCCCACCCAAATTGGGGTGGCCCTCCCAGCTGCTCTGTGCCCCCAGGGTCTGCAGGGGGAACTGCACACACACACACACACACACACACACACATACACACACACACACACACACACGTGCACAGACCCCAACCAGCCAGGGAATTAGACATTCCCATGGGAGGCTCCTCTGGCAGCAGCACCCTGCTCATCCTTCCTGTTCATCCTTGGTGCCCTCCAGCCCCTGTGCCCCCCCCTCCCCGGGGCTGGGAATGGGGGTCACCACCACCCTGCCCCTCCCGCTGCCCCCTGGGCAGGGTCCTCACTGCAGGGTCTCTCTCCTCCCAGCCCTCTCACCCCTCTCTCCATCCATATTTGGGGGTCAGGGCCCTCCAAGGGCCGGAGATGGGGGGTCCTGGCCAAGGAAGCGGGAAGGAGGAGGAGGAGGAGGCTTTGCTTTGCTACCTCGAGGTAGTGAGAGGCCTCGGGAGCGGGAGGGGATGTTGGGGAGCACAGCACTGAGCCCCCCCCTTCCACACATCCTCGTCTCCGGAGCCAGGGCCTTTGGAAAACAGCTGGCACATCACCTTGGCAGAGGGAACAAAGGAGCACAATCCTCCAGAGCGAAGGGTCAGGCAGAGAGAAAGGGGAGGATGGCAAACAGCAGCTCAGAGCAGACACATTAGCGAGGCTGCCCGGTTAGCATCCTGCCCGTCCTATTCTCTGCCTGCTCTTTGCTCTCCCTGCCTCGCCTTCTCTTTAGAAAGAAAAACCACACGTAGGCTGTGACTTAGCAGGATGTTCCTGCGCTTTCACAGCTCCTGAATGGAGCCAGCGCTGGGAAGGGGTGTCCTGAGCTGCCCGGGCTTGGCTTTGGGCAGGGCTCGCTGCTCGGGGTGTCACAGCCGTGTCCCTGCAGGGGCGTGGCAGAGCCCGCTGTCCCTCTGTCCCTCTGTCCCCTGCTCTGCGCTGGGATGGGGGTCTCATCCGCGGGAACAGAGGGATCTGATCGGCTGGATGATCGCCGGGTGCCTCTGTCCCAGGAAGGCAAATCCCTGCTTTGGCTCCTGCCTGAACGGCACCTCGGAGCCGAGCCGAGGGGAAGGATCCCCTCTGCCAGAAGAGGGATCTGCTCTCCGCTCTCCTTTCTGCTCTTTGGCCTCTCCACTGTCTCCCCCTCCTGCCTTCCCAGGCTCAGGGCTGGGCTGTGGCAGAGGGAAGGGGATTTCTCAGCCCCCACCCAGGTGACACCCGAGGGCTTTTGCCCCCGCAGCTGCCACAAGAGGGACAGGCAGAGCTTCCCCTCTTTCCCTGTGTTTTAGTTCCTCAATGTTCCCACAGAGACCCTCATCCCCCTCCCCAGGACCTGCTGCCCGTGGGAACACCCACCTCTAGTTACCTGAGCACGTTTATCTGCTCGGCCACAGCACCCACCTGATGGAGGGATGGGGCAGGAGCCCTGAGCTTTGTGTCCCGGGGGTTAATCCCAGCAGCATTCCCACTGCAGGCACTGACTGTGGAGCTCATCCCCGCTCCAGCCTTATCAGGAGCAGCCAGCAGCTACCTGGCCTCTCAGTTCGGATTTATTCCAGGGGAATTTACAGCCTGGCAGCTCCTTAAATCAGGGGCACGGCACGGGAAGCATCCCCCTGGTCAGCCTCCCCCCTCAGCCCGTGGGTTTGGGGGCAGGGGAGGTTGGATTTTGGGGTTTTCCCTTTAGGACAAGGGGAGAGGGATGGGATGGTGGAGGTGGCTCTTCCCTGGCAGCTTTTGGGGGGCACACGGGAGGGGCTGTGCCTTCCACAGCCATTCCAGCACAAAGAGGGCTCTGCCTGGAGCTGCTGGGACTGGTGGGAGGGAGGAGGGAGGCACAGAGGGAGCAGGGTGGGAGCCAGAGCTTTTTGGGACCATGGGAGACCTGTGTGGTGCCTGGGAAGAGGAGCAAGATGCAACCCCGGCACAACCCCTGCAAATATTCATTCTTGGCAGGGGGGAAAAAGCCACAAAAGCACAACAAACCCAACAACTTCATTCCCACCCTCTGTGGAATAACATTAACCAGCAAAGCCCATTGCAGGGACACGGCTCCCAGTGCTCCCAGTGCCTCCAGAAGGGATGGGCACCTTCAGGGTGAGGGATGGTGGCTGGTTGCTGCTCCTCACCCCAAATTATGTCCTGCTTCCAAAGCACCCCGCTCCTGATGGTTCCAGCATTCCCTGGGGGATGGAGACCCCTCCTCGGGGCCGGGCCAGCCCCTCTCCAGCTGGGCTTTGTTCCTGCCCAGGGACTGATGGATGGGACTGGAGGATTTCTCCCCTCCTTCCCTGTAAGTCCCATTAATATGAGTTGGATTTGCTTCCCCTCCTGACTCCGGGCTTTAATTCTGGGCAGCGTTATCACATTAATGGGAGTCAGGGTTGTTAACGTGATGGATTAGGCATTAACAGTGTAATCCTTGGGGGACAGGAGCAGCTCCCAGCTCTCCCCACACACTCCCTGTCTCCTCCTCATCCTGACAGCTCCGAGAAAACCCTGAGCACCTCCCAGGTCCCCACAGGACTCAGGCAGGGGGATGCCTGGCTGAGGGGACGGGGGCACATTCCCTGGCTCTGCTCTCCAATCTGGGGGCTCCCAGTGGGGGTTTTTAGCACCTCTGGGAGTTTTTAGGGTCCCCCCCGTGTGTCCCAGGGGTGGCTGGGAGGCAGGGCCTCCCCTCTGCTCCCAGTGCTGGGGGTTCTGCAGCCCGGGGACAGACCAGGACCAGCACCTCTTGTCCCCCAGTGCCACCGGTGTGATCCCTCTGCTTGGTCCCTCTGAGCTCCAAGACCCTGGAATTTGGCCCGTTATGGAATCATAGAATCATGGGACTGTTTGGCTGGGAAGGGACATTAAAGCCCATAAAGTCCCACAGGCAGGGACACCTTCCACTAGACCAGGTTGCTCCAAGCCACTCATCCAACCTGGCCTTGATTTGGTCTCCTCTCCTTGCAGATGGGACTCTCTTTTTTATTCTTTTTTTTTTAATCTCACTAGTTTATATATTTTTATCTCACTCTTTTGTATACTTTTATTTCACTATTTTACACATTTTTACTTCACTAGTTTACATATTTTTATTTCACTAGTTTACATATTTTTATTTTGCCAGTTTACATATTTTTATTTCGCCAGCTTACATATTTTTATTTCACTCTTTTACGTATTTTATCTCGCTATTTTATATATTTTATTTTGCCATTCTACATATTTTTATTTCGCCCTTTTGCATATTTCATCTGGCTATTTTACATATTTTCATTTCGCTGTTTTACACGTTTTTATTTCGCTCTTTTACGCGTTTTTATTTCAATTTTTTTTTTTTTTTAAGTGTTTCCATCTCACCGTTTTATGCATTTCTCATCCCAGCTGTGGGCAGAGCAGGGGCAGGCTCACCCTGGGCACCAGGGCACCCACGGGGACAGAGCTGCCTCCTGAACCCCCCCTCTGCCTGTCGCTGCAGCCGGGGAAGCCCAGCTCGTCCTCACCCTCCTCCTCCTCCTCCAAACCGTGCCAGACCGGGCTTTTCTGCTCAAGGAGCCAATTCCCAGGGGCTGGATCCGCCGGTGCCATCGGGGCTCACCCGGGCACAGCCGGGTGCCCGCGAGGGTGCCCTCGGGGGGCTCGTCCCAGGGCTGTGCCAGCGGCCAGCTCGGAGCCGGGGGTGCCAGGAGTCCTTGGCACACCCCGATGCTGATGGGCCCCGACAGCCACACGCACAGCAGAGGCTATTTTTGCCCTCGCCGCCGTTCCCCGAGCTGATTTTTCCCCTCTTTTTAACCTCTGCCCCCCCGCCGCTGCTCTGCCCGCTCGGGGGGCACAGGGAGGAGCGGAAGGGTGGGATGGAAAGGGGCTCAGCTGATCCCAAACCCCGCTCCAAGCCCTCGGGATGGAACACGGGGCTGGGGATGGGTCCCGGCGGTTCCTGTGCCTCATCCTGCCCTCGGTGGTGGGCCTGGCTATGGAGAGAGCTGGGGGACAGCCAGGAGAGCCAGGGGACAGCCAGGAGAGCCAGGGGACAGCCAAGAGCCCTCTGGATCCCATCCCAGCGCTGTCCTGCCAGCTCCAGGCCAAGGAGGAGCAGCTCTCCCTGCCAGTGGAATGCCCTGGCATGGGGGCATCCTGATCGATGCCCTGTGGCGCTCTGCTGAGAGCAGGGGCAGGTCCTGCCCTGCCAGGGATTCCCAAACCCGAGCCGGGTTGTCCCTGAAATGCTTTGGGGGCGAGTCCCACGGATCCCAAGGTATCCCAGGATTCTGGGATGGTGCCGGAAAGTGCTGCAGCGCTTCCTCTGCCCTCAGCGAGTTTTTGGGAGTTCGCAGCGCCCCTCCCATGGCAGAGCCACCCAGAGCCACCCAGAGCCATCCAGAGCCACCCAGAGCCATCCAGAGCCATCCAGAGACACCCCGAGCCACCCAGAGCCACCCAGAGCCATCCAGAGCCACCCAGAGCCACCCAGAGCCATCCAGAGCCATCCAGAGCCACCCAGAGCCATCCAGAGCCACCCAGAGCCATCCAGAGCCACCCAGAGCCACCCAGAGCCATCCGGAGCCACCCAGAGCCACTCAGAGCCACCCAGAGACACCCAGAGCCACCCAGAGACACCCAGAGCCACCCAGAGCCACCCAGAGCTATCCAGAGCCATCCAGAGCCACCCAGAGCCATTTAGAGCCATCCAGAGCCACCCAGAGCCATCCAGAGCCCCGCAGCGGGTGGCACCGGGCGGGCTCAGCCCAGCCCGTTCCGAGAGCTGTCAGCTCTGCTGCTCACACACCCGTCAGCCTGCACGGCCCCAAATCGCTGCTGACATTTCCATCAAACCCCTCGGCACCTGAGCGAGACGAGGAGCTGAAAGGGAAGCACTTGGGAATTTTTTTGCACAGGAACATATTTATTCTTTTTCCCCCCCAACTCTGCTCTCTCCTCCCGTGTCTGGGCACGGCTCCCACTGCCAGAGCCCCACGGGGTGGATTTACTGGGCACATCAGCATGGGAACACCCTGGATTTCAGCTCAGGACCCTGCTGGGATGGACTGACAGGCTCTTCCATGTGCAAGCAGCTTGTTCCCATCAAATGGAGGGCACAGCGATAGAGGAAAAGGAAGAGGGACTTGTTCCCATCCAATGGAGGGAAGAGGGATGGAGGAAAAGGAAGAGGGACTTGTTCCCATCCAATGGAGGGAACAGAGATGGAAGAAAAGGCAGAGGGACTTGTTCCTATCAGATGGAGGGAACAGGGATGGAGGAAAAGGCAGAGGGACTTGTTCCTATCAGATGAAGGGAACAGGGATGGAGGAAAAGGCAGAGGGAGGGACTTTTTCCTACCAGATGGAGGGAACAGAGATGGTGACAAAGAAACAGGGACTTGTTCCCATCCGATGAAGGGCACAGGGATGCAAAGGCAGGAGAAGAGGGGCTTTGCAGCTGCTCTGGGAATGAGGTGGGAAGAGCCGGGAGACGAGGCCGGATCCTGTCACACACTGTCACACACCCTCAGCCCCGTCACCCAACGAAGCAAATCGAGTTTCACCAAAAGCTCAGGAGCCCGGGCTGGGCGGCCCCTCCTGCCCCCACGCTCCTTGAATCCCCGGGAATGAGATTTCCAGGCGCTCCCTGGATGCTGGTGAGCGATGGCCGCGGTCTGAGCGGGGCAGGGAGCACTGCCCTGGGTGAGGATCCTTGGCTGAGGCTTCCTGTGCCTCCACAGCACAACTGGATCAGCAGGACTGGGCCCAGCGTGAAATTCCTCCATATCCGCTGTGCCAGAGGCAGGGATGCTCCAGAGAGAGTCTGGGATAAGGGTCCCTCCCCATCCCTGGGGATTCATTCACCTTTGTCCCCAAAGCCACCCTTTGCCTGCTCCTCCCTCCTCCCCAGGTGAAGCCCCACGAGGTCCAGCCGGGCACTGGGAGCTGGAGATGGTGATGGAGTGGCTTTGGGAGCTGCTGGGATGGTTTAAATCTTGGGAAAGAAGGGGAGAGGGGACGGCAAGGAGGGAACAGAGGTGCTGGTCTGGGGTGGGATTCGGGGTCAGGGGGACAGGATTTGCTGCAAGGTTGTGCCGGGTGTTAAGATACTAGGATAAAATATTGGGAAGGAATTCCTCTCTGGGAGGGTGGGGAGGCCCTGGCACAGGTTGCCCGGAGAAGCTGTGGCTGCCCCTGGATCCCTGGAAGTGTCCAGGGCCAGGCTGGAGCAACCTGGGATAATGGAAAGTGTTCCTGGGGCGTGGAAGGAGACTAGATGAGCTCCAAGGTCCCTTCCAAGCGACAGCATTCCATGAGTTGTGTGGATGTTTATTCCCACCGAGGTGTCTGGCAGCCTCCCACCTCCCCCGGCAGCCTGGCGAGCGCAGCCCCACCCTCGGGCTGCCGGGCTGGGAAGAGCCGGGAAAACCCCCACGTCTGGAAAACAGGGATAGACGGCGGCGGCGGGAGCCGGGATCCCCATCCCCGCCTCGGGAAGAAAGGCTGAGGCAGAAGGTGCCACCCCCGGGAGAGACACGGGAGCCCTCCCGGAGGGAGAGTGGCAGGAGATGCCACGGCCATTCCCAGCGGGAGCGGGGCAGGACCATTCCCAGCAGGATGGGGCAGGACCATTCCCAGCGGGAGCGGGGCAGGACCATTCCCAGCGGGAGCGGGGCAGGAGGTGCCGCGGCCATTCCCGGCTCCGCTGACACGACTCCCCCTCCGGGCCCTTGGCGATATCCCCGAATCCCCGGGTTATTTTTATTGTCTCATCCCCTGCGGCCCTGCCTGCTGTGTCAGCAGGATATTTATAGCCGTGCCCTGCTCCCGGGCGGGTGGATGGCAGGAGCATCCCTGCCCGGAGCCACTTCCTCTCTCCCGCTCCTCGAGAGCCCCGTGTTCCACACGGAAACACCTCCAGGTGCCCCCAGCAGCTCTCTGGAGATGGGGACCCCCCCAGGGACACGGCCAAGGGGGTCTCTGTGCCCCGGGGGTGGCTCTTGGTGCTGTCCAGGCTCCTGGACATTTGCCTGGGATTTGCTGCTTCTGTTTTCCTCGGCGTTGGAAGCTGAGCTTAATCATGGATGTTTTTATGTTGGATGTGAGGACCCCTGCTCAGGGTGGGAGTTTTGGGGGGGGGCATAGCAGCTCTGCCAGCCCCACACAGCTCCCTCTTTCCTTAGCACAGTGCTGGGTGCTGCTGGGCCGGGTTATGGCTCTGCAGATCCCAGAGGAATAAAGGGGATGTGATGGAGCTGATCCCACCCTCAGGGCGGGCAGGAGGGGTGGGTGCTGCTCCCAGGGAGCTCCAGGGGTGTGGCTGCTCCCAGCCATCCTCTTCCTCAGCAGGACAGGTCCCCGGTGCTGCAGCTGGGGGGTGTTTTTCCTGCTCCTTGGGTTGTTCTTAAGGGTGGTTACAGGGAAAATAATCCACGGGGGGAATCCAGTACAGCAGGGGAGAGCCTGGCGGGGCACAGAGGTGCTTCACCCAGGGGAAGGGCCCAGAGCATCAGTCTCCATCCCTATCCTTATCCCCATCCCCATCCTCATCCCTATCCACATCCCCATCCCCATCCTTATCCCCATCCTCATCCCAATCCTCCCCATCCCCATCCTTATCCCCATCCCCATCCTCATCCATTTCCCTCCCCATCCTCATCCCAATCCCCATCCCCATCCCCATCCCCATCCCCATCCCCATCCCCATCCCCATCCTCATCCTCATCCCCATCCTCATCCATTTCCCTCCCCATCCTCATCCTCATCCCCATCCTCATCCTCATCCCCATCCCCATCCATTTCCCTCCCCATCCTCATCCCCATTTTCACCCTTGCCCTGCAAACCCCATTTCCCTGTCCCCCCTCAGCTCCTCTGAGGACCATCCAGGGGGGATAAGAGGGCTCAAAGAACAAGGATAACACTCCAAACAATCCCAGCCCTCTCGGAGCAGCAGATCCTGCCAGCTCAAAGCGGATCCCCCTCGGGAATGACGCTTCAAGCACCATCAAAAATAAAACAAAGCCTGTCTCTTCCAGGAACCCCCTTCCCTCTGGTGAAGGAAAACATGTGCTTTTTCTATGTATAAGCCAAAAATTAGCAAAATGCTGATAAGAGAAGCGGATCCCTTGCTCCTGGTGGCTCCCAGGATGGCATTTCCATCGGGGCCAGGCCCGAGCCCCCTCCCCAGCCCGTGGGGAGACGGGGGTGGGATTGATTAGAGCAGCCACAGCAGCTTAATTGAGCTTCCCAGGGCTGCTGCAGGCACAAATTGGATCCGAATCCAGGCCCTTCCCGGCTCCTCCTGCGCATACGGAATCTTCATTTAGGCAGCAGCTCCTGCCAATTAACTCAGGGCCCCTCATTAGTGCCCTGGCATTGATTGCCCTGCCAGGGCTCCCCCCTGGAGCTGCTGAAAGGAGCCTGGAAGTGGATTTGGATCCTTCAGTTCCAAGCCTGTGTCCAGGGGGGCTGGGCAGGGCCAGCAGGTCCCCTTTCCAACCTCATGGAATCACGGGGTCCTTTAGGTAGGGAAAGGCCGAGTCCAACCCTTCATCCCCTCTGTGCTTCAGCCTCTTCCCTTCCCCCTGGGTCCATCCAACCCTCCTGCCCGCCCCAAACCCCGTTCCCACAGCTGGGAGCAGCTCTGCAGCAGCATCACATCCCTTCCCTGCGGCTCCATGACCTCGGTCCCAAACCCGCCTGGAATTCGGAGGAACTGGCATCCCTTGGATCACCCTGGGGGTGCCTGCACCCCTGGCATGGGCTGGCACCTCGCTGGAGGGTGGCCACAGAGGGTCCTTGGCCTTCCCACCGAGCGTGGCAGCGCTGGGGACCAGAGCAGGGGGTGTCCCCAGTGCCCCCCAGCAAGGGCAGGGCCCCGTGGATGAGCTGGGGGGGGAGGGATGAGCTGGAAACGTGGATCCAGTTGACTTGCTCTGGGTAATATCTCCTGATTATTTCCCTGCAGCTTGCTGAGGCTGCAGAGTAATCGAATTAGGCAAATATTATGGGGAGGAAAATGGGCAGATAAGTAGCTTAAAGTGATCGAAATGACCTGGAGGTGCCCATGCAAATGGTCTGGATAATATCCTGTAACAACCCTGCCCGGGCAGCTCCCAGCAGGCACAATTCCAGGAATGGGGTGTCTGACCAGGAATGAGCCTCTGCCCCCCAGTCCTGCTCCCTTGGGGGGGGCTCAGCTCTGCTCCCCCCCCTCCTCCCCAGCTCCCAGGTACAGGAAACCCAAACCCAGCTCTGGAGATGTCTTGGAATGCTGGGGGAGGGCGTCCCCCCCATCCATGGGTGCCACTGTCTCCACGAAGCCTCTCCAGGGATGTTGAGGAGGGTCAGGCACCACATTCCCATCCCCAAACCAGGCTGATAAACCCCCGAGGCAGAGGGATGCAGGAGGGGTGGGTGTGGGATGGCACAGGCTGGGAGCTGAGACCCCCCTGGGCAGGAGGATCCAAAGCACGTCCCAGGATCAGGAAAAAAGCTGTTCAAACCCTCTCCCATCCCTTCCCACAGGTAGGGGAGCCGGGAGCACTGAAAGGAGGGGATAAAAATAAAAACAGTTCCTCTCCCGGCGTCAATCCCGGCTGTCCCCGGGGAGGTGGCACTGCCAGCGCTGGCTGGGGAGCAGATCAGGGCCCCCTGGGACGTGGGAGAGGCAGCCAGGCGTGGAGGAGACTTTCCCCCTCCTCCTTTGCTGGATGCAAACCGGGAGAAAACGCTGCTCCATCGCCGGGATTGAGAGCGGAGCAGAAGCAGTCCTGGCTGGAGACGTGTGTGTGACAAAGTCTCCTGTCACCCGCCGGTGCCAGCCCTTGCCATGACCAATTAACCTGACAGCATCCCCTGCTCCAGGCCCTTTTTGTATCACTGGAGCATCCAGCTGGAGAGAGAGAGAGCCTGGCAGGTGTCCCAGGTGGGAGCCTGGAGCTCTGCCTGCATCCCGGGCTGGCAATTCCCACATCCCGCCGGAGCAAGGGAGGGATGCCAGACACCATCCCTCAAAAACCTGCTGATCTGGGGGGATCTCACATTCCCAGCCTGTGTCCCCTCGCTCTCCAGTCACCAGGGAAGGTTCTAGTCCCAGATCTGGGATCCCTGGCCTTTGCTCCAGGTTTCCCTGCATGACCACAATGATGATAATTATCCAAAATCAGCTCCAGTGGAACGGGATCCCCCTTTGTGCCGCTGGATTTCTCTCCCATTTGGGGAGGGGGGAAACAAAACGAGCTGTAAACTGCAAAACCCACCCAAACCCGGGTGCTGTGGTTAAAAACAAAAAATAAAAAAGAAAAGGCATAAATGATCCATAACCCGCCGTGCTCGGGGAAGCAGCTCCTGAAGGAGATTGGCTTTGACAGCCCAATAAACGTCGGCTCCTGCCGGGCCCCGGCTCCCAGACGGATCCTCCCGACCTTAATTGGAGACATGATGCTCCCATTACCCAGGACAGGATCCCACCCCTCCGTCCCCGACCCCTCCACTGATAAAATTATCCTTTTTTTATGTCTCTAATTGATTGCAGCGTTGCTCTTCACCTCCCCCCCTGGAGAATTTGCTCCTGCAGCCCGGCAGGGCTGGGGAGGAGCCCTGGAGGGGGGTGGAAGGGTCCCTGCTCAGCGTGGGGGGCACAGAGGGACCCCAAAGTCCTGTGACATCCTCCTGTGCCCCCGAGGAGGAGGGAGAGGAGGAGGCAGGGACTGCCAGGAGGGATGGGAAGAGAACTGGGAGGTGGGGAGAAGGAAGAGCATCGCAAAAATTAGCTGATAGCCATCTCCCTCCCTGATTTTAATTCTCCTGTCGGATTTAGGAGGCAGATCGCAGGCCTGTGCTGTGACAAGCAGAGATTAGCTGAGCTGGGCTGAGCTGGGGATGAGGCTCCCACCTCCATCTCTGCCCCACGGGTGCAGGGAAAAGGGGATTTTGCTCCCGAAATGCAGCAGGAAGAGGGGTCAGCACTGCCCTGAGCAGCACAGGGGGCACAGCAGGGCTGGGACACAGCGGCTCGGGGCAGCTCCTCTTCTCCATCTCACTCCCTGCAAGGCAAAAAGAGCTGGATCAGCCCCCCAGGAGCTGTGCCAGGGATTAGGATGGGGAAGTGGCCGCTCTTACTCCAGGCTGATGGTCCGTGTTTTGTCCCCACTCTCTGTTTTCCCACCCAGGAGCCAATCCCAGTCTCACTGGCTGTTTTCTCTCCTCGCCAGGAATTGCTCCCCATAATTCCCATTTAATGATGAGGCCGGGGCTGAGCGTTGGGAGCAGTGTCACACAGCAGTGTTGGAGCAGTGTCACACAGCAGTGTTTTAGCAGTGACAGGAGGGAAGAAGGGGCACAGAGGGAAGCAGAGCAGGAATCCAAGGTGGCACAACCAGCGTGATCCCCACGGAGCACCCACAGGACCATCACATCCCTCCCATCCCAGTTCCACATCCCTCCCCAGCACTGCCAGGGCAGCCTTTTCAGGAGCCAGCCTGGAGCTTGCCAGCAAGGCAGGGCTCTCATCGTTAATGATTTATCCCTAATTAGGCTGTTCTGGCCACTGCAACCATCCTCTGGCACGCTCGGCACCGAGGTGTCTGGGAACAATCGGCGCTGGCAAGAATTCCCACCTATTGCTTGGGTAGCGTGGAAATAATTACATAGCAACTGGGGGAGCTCGGATTTCATGGAGCCCTTTTGTTCACCGGGCCGCCCGATCCCAAATGTTGCCGGTAACGGATACGGCAAACACGTGGATACACAAAGAGAGGGATTTTGGAGGAGCGGGAGGGGAAACAGGGAAGCACGAACGGCTCCTCTGTGGGAGCCGGGGGGGTTCAGCATCCCCTGAGGAGGAGTAACCAACAACCCCCCGCCCCGTCCCCCAGCACAGGGCCTGGGAGCTCCGGGGGGAAGGTTTGAACCCAAAATGTTTGGAAATGAGGGGGGAAAAGACACAGGACACCTCATTTTAAGCCCCTTCCCCTCCGGCTCCCCCTCGCTCCTGGCAGGAGAGGCGATTTGCAGCTGATGAGCCGCGGTTGTTTCATTTACTAATGACTCCTCTGATTAATTGCGGGGAGGTGACACCGGCTCTGCCGCTGATGAGCCCTTCGGGGACCGGGGTCACATTGCCAGCCCTGCTCCCGCCCCCCGCCCGCGATGGGCGTGTGTGTGGGGGGGGTTCTGCGGCGGGATGGGATGGACTGGGAGCATCCCGGTCCCCAGCACGGGATTCCACGGGTCCCTGTGCCAGCTTTGCATGGGAACATCCCAGTCCTCAGCATGAGATTCCATGGGTCCCTGTGCCAGCTTTGCATGGGAGCATCCCGGTGCCAGCACGAGGTGCACAGGTCCCCATTCCAGCTTTGTATCGGGAGCATCCCAGTCCCCAGCACGGGATTCCACGGGTCCCTGTGCCAGCTTTGCATCAGGAGCATCCCAGTCCCCAGCACAGGATTCCAGAGGTCCCTGTGCCAGCTTCTCGTCGGGAACATCCCAGTCCCCAGCACAGGATTCCAGAGGTTCCTGTCCCAGCTCTTCATCGGGAACATCCCAGCCCTTAACATGAGTCCTGAGGGTCTTTCCCCCCCTCCCACACCTGCCACGCGCCCCTGGAAGATCCTTCTCTACCGGTGTAACCAGGAAGATTCTCCAGCAAAACCACCATGCTGGGAGGCTCCTTTCACCCCTCCAGAATTCCGGAGGGTCTTTCCCCCCCTCCCACACCTGTAACACGCCCCTGGAAGCCGCTCCCGTGCCGGTACCACCGGCCAGGCTGCTCCAGCAGACGGGAACCCCCTCGCAGGGCACTGACGGCTTTCATCCCCCCCTCCTCGGCCCCTGCCGAGCCCCGGCGGGGCCGGGCGGGCCGAGCAGCCCCTGCGGGTGACAGGTTTTTATGCAAGATGAGTTATATAAGCCGAGCGGAGCCCGAGTCAGCCGTAATGAGCCGCCTGTGAAATCTTGCACCGATCTGTGTCAGCGCCCTAATCGCAGGCGACAGCCGGGCTCTGCGGCTGCTTGGAGATGATAATATTAATGTCAGGAAGCATCAAGCGCAGGATGCGCCTTTCAAAGGGGGGATTACGCTCCTCGCCGAAGAAAAGGAAACAGCCCTAATCTTGGCTGTCGCATCCCGGGGGCTGGGGCAGCGCCTGGGGGGGACTGCACAGGGCGCAGTCAGGGTGACAACGCCGCTGTCCTGCTCCAAACCCCGTCCTTTGATTGCCTCTCACCCCGTTCTCCTCACCCCGCATCTCTGCCCACCCTCTGCATCCCCGCCCTGGGGGAGCGAACTCGGGGCCGAGAAGCAAATCCAGGTGCGGCAGCGAGAGCTCCCTTTGTAATTCAAGCAGCTTTTCCCCGTCTCCGGGTGCTGCTGCTGCTGCCGCCGATCCAGAATTTATTAGCATGCATTCCGCTCTCATCTGGGGTGCGGGGGAGAGGGAGCTGACAGGCGACACAAACAAGCAAACTCCGAAAGCCGAGGGATGCTGAGGATCCTGAGGGATGGGAGGACCCGGGGACGGGCGGGGTGGAGACGGGCAGAGGCGCCGGTCCCGCGTCGGGTGGGAAAAAGCCCTCAAGGATCCCGTTTTTCTTTGTTATTCACCAACTTCGCAGCTCACGAGGCTCGAAAAGGCCGGCGATGCCTTTTGGCCACCCTGTCCTGGAGGGTGACTGTGAAAGGGTGGCTGTGGGCACCTGGAGCCCTTCACCCGAGTCTCTGCTGGAGAAACCTCAGCCCAGAGCTGCCTTTTATCCCAAATCCCAGCTCTGGAACACCGGCTGACCCCCCAGTGGGGGGCACCGAGGAGGTGGGGAGGCAGTAAAGGCCCGATGTGGAGGGTGAGGGCTGGTTTGGGGCTTTGCTGGGGCGTGGAAAGGTGGGTCGTGGTATTTTTTTCCCCTCTCTTTTCCAAAGGAAAGAGCTCAAAGCACGGAGCTCTGCAGGTGAAACGCTGTTTGCCACCTGCCCGGGGGAGCTCGTTCCGAGCCATCCCTCCCCTGCGGCTTCGTGCTTTTGATCTTTGCCCTGGAAATCCTGGTATTCCCAATCCTGGCATTCCCAATCCTGGTATTCCCAATCCTGGCATTCCCAATCCTGGCCTCTTGTGCAGAGAGTGGGAGCAGTGTGGGATTTCTGGGGCACGGGGGGGGGGGGGGGGGGGGGGAATGTGGAGACTCAGCAGCGGAGCAGGGAAAAAAAATGAAGCAATAAGAGAGCAGATCCCCCCTGGGGGGAAATTAGGGATCAATAATCCGGGAGGAAGAGAGTGCAGCAACCCTGAACCCCCCTGGCGAGGAGGGGCCAGGGGAGCACTTAGCCCAGAGCAGCAGAGGCATAAAGTGCAGGCTCTGACACTAACGGGGCTTCGGGGATGCAAAAGGGATGATGGCTCCGATAATGGGCCGGAGGTTAAAGTGCACTTAGAGGGAAAATTGGCGATCAGGTCCTCGGGAATGGGTCTGGGAGGGGAAAGGGGAGTGGTGACCTTCAGGTGATGCCGAGGGTCTGCTCCCTGCGGAACCTCTGCCCAGGGGGTGCCCAAAGCCTCAGGCACGGCAGTGTCCAAGGCTGGACGGGGCTTGGAGCAACCTGGGCAGTGGGAGCTGTCCCTGCCAACCCTTCCAGCCCAAACCATTCCAGGATTCCACGGTTCTAGTCCCCATTTCCCCTTAGGCCCCACGCACCAGGGGCTGCAGCCAGGGCTGTGTTCAGGGCATGGGATGGAGATGATGAGAAAACAGATGATATATTGGCAGAAGGGCCCTGAGAGAGGGATAATTGGAAACAGAAGGGAGTCTGGGGTGTCCACGAGCACAGAATCATGGAAAAGTGGATCTGTGACTCACTGATTGACTTTTTAACTCAATTACTGGGGATGCTGATGCACAGACTCATCCCAACACCCCCAGCTCTCTCCCGAGCAGCTCCACTGCTGCTCAGCCGAGATAAATCCAGCCCTTCCCGGCCTGCCAGGCTCCTCCATCCCCCACGGCGCTGGGGCCTGGCTGGGATGGGATCAGCATTCCATGACCTGGTGGCTCTGCTCCCTTTCCCGGGCTCTGCTCATCCCCACGGAGCACGAGGGGCTCTCAGAGCCTCGGTCACAGGATTCCACATCCGCCCCGGGTGGCACCTTCCCGGGCACAGCCGTGTGCCAGACGTGGGCAGGGGTTGGTGCTGAGCCCTGTGGGATGTGGAGGGGGAGTCAGAAAGGTCGGGAGATCCGGCTGCGCTCCATAAATCCCATAAATCCCGGGGAGAGGATGGCTCTGCTCCGGCTCCATTATCGCTTCCTTATGCATCAATACCCGGCACCGACGGGGCCATGAATCAACTCCCGGCTGGCTCAGCAGGAACGGGAGCTGCCACCCTGCCCTGCAGCCCTGTGGATGAGCCTGCCCCGTGCCCTCCCTTCCCTGTGCCCCCCGGGGCTCGGGGAATCTGGGATCTGTGGGGATTTCGGGGCCCCCCCCACGCCGTGGACGTTCCGTGCAATGAGTTTCCCCCCAGTTCTGAGCAGGGCCTCGGGATCCTGTGGCCTCCAGGCATCCCTGCTGCCTCCTGGGATCCCCCCTGGATGACCTGGAGAGGTTTGGGGAGCAGGGAAAGGGCTCTGCCACTCCCACCCCGTCCCGGCTGCCGCAGCTTCTGCTCGTTCTCTGCACCAGATCCCTCCCAGGTTGTGCTCGGCTGCTTCCCCTCGTTAGCACTCCCATGTATATTTTATGTGGCTGCAAACAGGCGGGTCGGAGCCGTTCCGTGCCGAGCTGGAGAGGTTTTCCCGGCCTGATTCCCGGGGGAAGGGCAGGAGGCAGCCGGGGCTGCCCCATCCCGGCAGAGCCTCCTCCCCCCGAGGCTCCACAGGGAGCAGACCCTTGGCATCCCCTCCACGGGCTCCATGCCCACCCTTGGCCTCCTCCTCAGCCCTCTCCTTCCTCCCGGTGCTTTATTCCTGTTCTCCTTCCTCCTGGGCTTTATTCCTGTTCTCCTTCCTCTCCATCCTCCTCACCGGGGAGGAAAAGCCGGGTCTTGGCATTCCAGGCTATGGGAGGAGCCTGGAAGTGCCTGGGGGGCTGATTTGGGAGGGTGTGAAGGGCACGGGGGAGGGAGGGAGGGTGGGGGAGCACCAGCCCCTCCCCACCCCTGCCCACCCCTGCCCTCCCAGAGCGCCACGGGGTTTAATTAAAACTAAAATTAACATTAAAACTAAAATTAAAATTAACCCCCTTCCTCCTGCCCTTCCCATCCTCAGGGATGCCCGGTGATGGCATCCCATCCTTCCCAGGGCTGGGCCATGGATTCCCTGGCTGGGCAGCTCCGTGCTGGTGCCAGCCCAGCCCCTCATTAAGCGCCACGTCCCCGCTCGAGTAATTAATTCCTCCTATTTATAAATGAGCCTTCGCCCCTGCCCTTGACAGAGCCCCGGCTGCTGACACAGAGCAGCAGCTATTTTTACCCCTCTCCCCTGGAGATACTTTCGCTCCCAATTCCAGTTGTGGGATTTAAAGGAGCTCTGATGCTCCTGCCAACCCCCTTCCCGGGGTCCTGGGAGGGGGCTGAGCTCTGCCCGGGGGGCTCTGTGGGACTGAGAAGTCTCTGAGTGGGAGCTCGTTGTCCATCTCCAGGCAGGAGGTGCTCCGTGCTGGGGGATGTGGGGTTGTTAATCCAGAGGGATCGTGCTGGCCCAGCAGGATTTCTGGAGCCCCCCCTCAAGGACCTGGATGTGTTGATGGGGAACAGTGGGATGCCCATGGGAGCAGCTCCCTGAGGAGCAGGACCTTGCTGGAAGCTGAGGATGGACACACCCAAAGTGAAAACCCTCTTTGTGGAGATTCTGCGTCCAAATGAGTCCCTGTTGCTGTGGACACACCTTTTTTTCCCTGGATATCTGCTCCTGCCCATGCTCTCCACAGGGTCAGTGGAGTGGAGCAGCTCCTCCGTGCCAAGGCGACCCAGCTCCCACCTCCTGGCAAAAACAGACTCCATCCTTTGCTTTCACACCAGTTATTTTGGCTGTGACTGCCACGATCCCGAGAGGAAACTCTGCTGCTCCGAGCTCTGCCTTGGCACCTCCCAGCCTGATTTCCCATGGCAGGTTAAGGAGGCAGAGCAGCTCTTCCCAGAGGGCTCCAGAGGGCTCTGGGCACCCTCGAGCCAAGCTGGGAAATGCCTCTCTGTGCAGGAATGGAAAGGAAAATGATTCATTTTTTTATTTGAATGCAAAGCCACGGGGGGGGAAACCTCCTTGCAGGGGGTCTGAGAGGGGCAGGGAGAGCCACGGGGACGACTTCACCTGTGTCTGGTGGGACAGCAGGTCCCTGGCTGGGATCCAAACCTTCCCTAATGCGCCTCTGTTGTATTTACATCCCCATAATCCACGTGATGCCGTGACATTCCTCATCCCTGGAGAGCTCCCTGCCGGACCTGCCGCCCTCCGGAGCCGCCACATCCCCGCTCCCCGCGCAGGAGGACCCTGGAATGTCCTCCCATGGAGTGCCCAGGGGTTATATTTTTAATTACAAGCAATAATGGATGCTGTTTGTGACTCCTGCTGCCGGGTGACCCCATCCAGGCACGGAATTGCCCCTCTCCCACCCCCTCCATCCCAGCTCCGCTCCGGAGCCCGGCGTGAATCATTCCCACGGCACTCGGAGCCATCTGGATGGGATCGGCCCTTCTGCCACGCCAGGGAGGATTGTTAACACAAAGCATATGCTTTGTTTGAAATTAATAATAATTTTAGGCTCTCGCCAGCTGCTGGTAATTGGCTCCCCTTCCGCGGAGATAACGGAGAGCAGCAGGGTGGAAATTCCGCCGCTTCCCGGCTCCTTCCCTGGTGAGATGAGTCCCTGGGAAGGGTGGCTGTTCCACAGGGATACACTGGGACACTGGCTGGGGTGGTGGCTTTTGGTAACCAGCTCCCTGTGCCTCAGGGATGGGCACACACGGGCACTGGGAATGCTCAGGGACGCCGGGATCCCCTCGGAGGGAGCAAATCCTTCCCCGGAACACACCTGGATGGGGAAGGGCAGGTTTTAGCAGCCTTCAAAATCCTGGAATGGTGTGGGTTGGGAGGGAATGTAAAGATCATCTCCTTCCACCCCCTGCCATGGGCAGGGACACCTCCCACTAGCCCAGGGTGCTCCGAGCTGGCCTTGGACACTTCCAGGGATCCAGGGGCAGCCACAGCTTCTCTGGGAATTCCATCCCAGCCCCTCACCACCCTCACAGAGAAGAATTCCTTCCCAATATCCCATCTAACCCTCTGGCAGTGGGAAGCCATTCCCTGTGTCCTGGTCCTCCTGCCCAGCAAACTCCCAGTGCCCAGGGCTGTTCCTGCAGCACCCACAGAGGGCTGGGAAAACAGGATCACAGAATCCTGGGATGCTCTGGCTTGGAAGGGACCTTAAAGCCCATCTCGTGCCGTGGGCAGGGGCACCTCCCACTCTCCCAGGTTCCTCCAACCCGGCCTTGGACAATTCCAGGGATGGGGCACCTTCCCTGGGAAGCCTGTCCCGGTGTCCCCCCCAGTCCTGCAGGATTCCAGCAGCAGCAGATCAGCACTGAGGGAGTGGCTGCACATTCCCTTGCTGAGGCACAGCCTGGCCAGGTGGGTGGGGGGATATTTATACTTCCTGACAAAATCTGCCTGTGGAGGAGCCCACCAAGCACCCCCAGCATTATTTTGGTTCCAGCGCCGCGGATCGAGGAGAAGGGAAGGCACCAAACATCCCCTGCAGCCCAGAACGGGGGGAGCTGAGGGCTTTTAAAAATCCCTGGATTCAGGAGAGGCTTTGGAACACCACCTGCCCCGGGATGGCTCCACAGGGGAGGGGCAGGAAGGGCCAGGCAGGCTCTGGAATTAGGGATCTGGCTGCATGTCCCCCTTCCTCTTTAGGGTCCAGGTGATCCCTTTAATGGCATTCCTGGGTTGGGAGTGTGGGATGGACTGTCCAAAGAGCTTCAGGCAGCGCTGCTCTAATAGTTTGTTGGTGTTTCAGCCTTCATCAAATATCCCAGGCTGGAAAATCCTGTGAAGGGATCTGGGGGCTCCTGGCAGGGGACCCGACACATCAGCCCAGAGCAGAGCCCTGGGCAGCAGAGCCCTGGGCAGCAGAGCCCTGCCCTGGGCAGCAGAGGCCACAGGATCAATGGGGAGTGAAGGAAATACGGCTGTGGACACGCAGCTTTTACAGCTTCCTTCCCAACACAGCCAGGCTTTATGGACTCCTGGGAATTGCCAATTCATTCCGCTGCAGCCCGGGGCAAGGAGACAGCCCAGCTCCTTTAGAGTCCACAGACTGGGAAAACGGGGGCTGTTTTCCAACCTGTTTTCCCCCACGGAGCGGAATGACCCAATTCCCAGTAATAACCAGCCTGGAGTGCCTCAAGCCACCAAAAGGGAAAGGCAAAGCAGGTGGGAGGGAGGCAGGAGTTGCTGTCCCTCCACTTTGCCACCTCCTCGCTCCTCATCCTGCATCTCACCATCACCTTCATTTATCCCCCCCTGCCCCGAGAAGCCTTTCCAGGAGCTCCAGAGCCCCACAAACGAGACAGGAGGAGAGGATCCAGACCTTCCCAATTAAGGCAATTTTTCTGAATGAAGGGCCCTGCCCCTCCCCTCTCGGGGAGCGTGATTGACATAAATCCCGGGGCTGATTAGGGGCTTGTCATTTAGCACCTCTAATTCCTGCCCCCTAATGGCATTAGGGGCTCCTCGGCAGGGCTCTAATGCGGTTTCCAGCTCTCCCTGGCGCCTGGGATGGGCGCGGGGCGGGGGCGCTGCGGAGCGAGCGCATCCCTAATCCAAGGAGACAGTAATGGGAAAACGAGCTGCCTTGACAAGGTGTGCGGAGCCGGCAGGAAAGACGCGCCCGGGAGCGGCATCTCCGGGCCACGGGCAGCACCCCCGTCCTGGGCGTTCAGCTCTTTAATCCCCCGTCCCGGCTGTTCAGCCCCTTAATTCCCCGTCCTCTCCATCCCGAAGGTGGCTGCCCCTCTCTTTTGGTGCCCCCCAAGCCTTGCCAGCCCAGCTTTCCCTTGGGATGCTCCCTGCTTTCTCCACAGGGCTGCATCCCTGGGCTGTGCCCGGTCCTGATTTCCCCATCCTGGGGTTGCCCATGCCCCTCTTTCCGTGCCCTGCCCCTCCAAGCCTTGCAAGCCCAGCTTTCCCTTGGGATCCTCCCCGATTTTTCCACGGGGCTGCACCAGTTCTTTTTCCCCCCATCCTTATTTCCCCACCACGGAGAAGCCCCACATCCCTGTTTCCATGCCCTGCCCTTCCAAGCTTTGCCAGCCCAGCCTTCCCTTGGGATCCTCCCTGTTTTCTCCACGGGGCTGCATCCCTGGTCTGTGCCAATCCTTAATTCCCCATCCCCTCCATCCCAGAGGTGCCCACACCCCTCTTTCCTCGCTCTGCCCCTCCAATCCCTGCCAGCCCAGCCTTCCCTTGGGATGTTGCTCCATGCCCTTTTCCATGCTGGGACGCAGCTCTGCCTCCCCCCTGCTCCTGGAGGGATGCTGGAGGGGGGCTCAGGAGCATTTGTGCCCCTCCAGGCTCCCAACAAATCCCTGTTTTGATGATCCCTGCTCCTGGATGATTTATAATCAGCATAATCCAATAGCCATAATAACTCCCAAATCAGATTAAACCTCTCTGTTTGTCTGGGGGCTTTGTGCTCCACTCTTTTCCCTCCCTCTGTGCCATTGATTTTTTCCCAGCCCAGCCCCTGGCTGAGCCCCTCCAAGGGCTTTTCCGGCTTTGCATCCTCCTTACCTGGACTTAACATTCCAGGATAGGTTCCCTTTTCCACCCTAAACCCCGTCCACGTGGATGGGGCAGGCAGGGGATGCTCTTCCAGCACCAAAACTCCCACTGCACTTCACCCAGTCCGGGCTGCTGCCTCCAAAATTTGATCAGTGCCATTCCCAGCCATCCCTCGTTATCCTGCCTGCCCACCACAAATCCCATTAGGCCTGTAGGATTTGGAACTGAGGTCTGGGAGGTTTTTGCATTCCTTTATGGTGCCATTCCCAGCGATCCCTCATTATCCTGGCTGCCTGCTTCCAGTAGGATTCGGAAGTGAAGTCCAGGAGCTGTTTCCATGTTTTTGCTTGATGAAGAGGAACAGAGGTGGAGGCAGGAGCAGGGATGCAGCGGGAAGCCAGGCTGGAGGAGGTGAGGATTGTGTTAACACTGATTAATAATAAATAACCACTGTAATGAGTGTTAATTAATTAATAATAACACGTGCTGGAGCAATTGGCTCCCGGTGAGTGGCACTGGGCTGTCAGGAGTCCCCGTGGCTCCAGCTGGGGGATGATCCTGGGATGCCCAGGGTCTGGAGAAGGGATAGGTAGGGATAACCCCTCGCTGCCATTGGAATGGCTCCAGGAACAACCCCCCTCCCTCAGTGAATCCCACTGCCAGGGTGTGGAAAGATCTGCCTCGCTCCGTATTTTTTTCTCGGTGGAAAAAAACTGCTGGAGACTTGGGGTTTTTTTAATTTATTTTTATTTTTGACCACTCTTAGGTGTTTCTGCACCTGAAGCACCCCTGTGGGATCCCATCTGGAGCAGGTGATGGAGCCCAGGGCCACCTGCCCAAGGCTGAGTGTCCCGAGTGTCCCACGTGTCCCGTCCCCTCCAATCCACGACGGATCGATGGACACGGAGCTTTAATCAGGGTGCAACATGAAAAGCACTTAATTTGCCCTATTAAAATCCGCACTTCGGGTTTTTCAGGATCCAGGAAATTAACTGAAGCACCTGAGCCGTTGCTTTGATTGGAAGAGATTATGAATAATTCATGCTTGTCTTTGCCTTCCCTGGAAAAGAGCTGATGGGATGGGGAGGGACGGGACTGGCGGTGGCTCCTGAGGTCCCTCTGGGGTGCTGGTGGAGCTGGTGGGCTCCAGGGTGGTCTGGGTGGCGTGATGGGCACAGACAGAGCCTGGCACAGCCCTGGGAGAGCGGCCTGTGCCAGGGAAACACGGAACTCACCATGGGTGAATTCACGGAATTGGGGATGGTGCTGGGCTGAGGGGCTGGATCTGCCCAAGGAAGGGCTGGGCAGGGCTGGAGGTGACTGGGAGGAGGAGGAGGAGGAGGAGGAGGAGGAGGAGGAGGAGGAGGACCCAGAGCAAGTCAGGCTGTGTCCAGCCACATACTGGTCCGTACTGGGAGGAGCAGAGCCAGCCACGAAAACCTCCGTGACAATAATTCAGAGGGGCTGGAAAGCGGGTTTATAAAAAGAATTAAAAATAAAACCGCGGCTGAAACAGCAGGAATTTACGGCCCTGCTGGTGCTGAGGGAGGATGTGGCAGGACCTTCAGACGGGCACAGCGCCCAGCCCTGCCACGGCCACTGGTGCACACTGGGAGCACTGGGGGGCTGCGGGTGGGCACGGGGGCTCTCGGGGGCGGGACGTGCATCCCTGGGGATTGTCCGTCCCGAGGAGTGGGATGTGCATCCCCAGCCGGCACAGGCTGAGCATCCCAGGCCCGTGGATGCTCCCGCTGCCTCTGGAGGGGTGCGCGGGGGTCCGTGACGGGCAGAGCTGGTATTCCCGAGCTTTGAGCGGGACGAGGGGCGGGATTTGGCACCCGGGGCCGCGGGGGGACCACAGCGGTGGGCACGGGCTGTTGTACGGTGGGCACGGGCTGTTGTACGGTGGGCACGGGCTGTTATACGGTGGGCACGGGCTGTTATACGGTGGGCTCGCACTGCCCTCCAGTGGGCGCATCGCAACTGCAGAGCTTCCCAGATGTGCCCCTGCCGCTGCCCAGATGTGCTCCAGCACTGCCCAGATGTGCCCCAGCACTTCCCAGATGTGCCCCCGCCGCTCCTCAGGGATGCCCGTCCCCCCAAAAGCCGCGGGTGCGCTGAGCTGGGAGAGGGTCTCAGCTCTGCGGGGGTCGGGATAACTCTGCCCGGGACAGCCGGGGGTGGGTCCTTTCCTCCTCTCCTCCCCGTCCCGCTCACTGCAGGTTCCTCTTCTTGGCCACCTTGAGGGCCACGTTGTCGTACTCGGTGTCGCCGAGCCACTCCTTGCCCTGCAGCAGGAAGGGCTGGCGCAGCGGGACGGGTCTCTTGGGCACGGCGTAGTCGTCCCGCTGGGGGTTGTAGGGCTGCTCGTGCCCGGGGGGCTCCTCAGGGGCCGCCTGCAGCCTCCACGCCTCGCCCTTCACCTCCTCGGGCTCGTCGTACACGGCCAGGGCGGAGAGACCCTCGGGCTCGTCGTAGATGTGCTCGGGCTTGGCGGCCGTGGGGCGCGGGGGGGGCTGCTGGGGGGGCTGCTGGGGACCCCCCCCGGGCTCCCTGGGGTTGTAGGGGGGGTCGGGACCCCCCTCGGGGCCCCCCAGGCCGCCGAACTGGCGGGCCAGGAGGGCTTTGGCGATGGTGTCGAAGGGCACGGCGTACTCGCCCTCCGCCCCGGCCGCAGCATCCTGCTTCCAGCTCTTGCCCGGCACCGCGGGTTTCCCCCGCAGGAGGGAATCGCAGGGCTCGGAGTAGGGATAATCAGCCCCTCGGGAGGGCTCCCCAGCCCCGGAGCAGCCGCTGAGGGGGGGCATCACCACGGGGGGCTTGGCTTTGGGCACCTTCCCCTCACGGGCGGGCTCCTTGGGGCCGCCGGGCTCCTCGTGCCCCTGCGCCCAGCTGGGCGTCCTGGAGTGGCCGAGGGGCCGGGGGGCTTCTTCCGCAGGGCCCCCCCGGCCCCGGTGGGCATTGATGGCCGACTCGATGGCCTGGAAGATCTCGTTGCCCTGGCGGGTGTCGAACTCGAAGTTGCCCTCCCCGGAGGTGCAGCGCCGGCCGGCCTCGAAGGAGAACGTCACCTGGGAGGGGACAGACACACAGCATCAATCCCTGCATCCCAGTCTGCTCTGCCCACACCCACACAGAGCCACTGAGCTTGGAAAAGAGCTCTGAGATTGTCGAGTCCCACCTGTGACCCAACCCCACCTTGTCACCCAGACCATGGCACTGATGCCACATCCAGGCTCTGCTCAAACCCCTCCAGGGACGGGGACTCCCCCCCCTCCCTGGGCAGCCCATTCCAAGGTCTGATCCCTCTCTCTGGGAAGAACTTCCCCATGGCCAACCTAAACCTGCCCTGGGGCAGCTCCAGGCTGTGCCCTCATGTCCTGGGAGAAAAGTCCGACCCCTCCTGTTTTCCCCTCCTGTCAGGGAGTCATAGAGAGGGATAAGGTCTCCCCTGAGCCTCCTCCTCTCCAGGCTGAACAGCCCCAGGCGCTCCCCACAGCACTTGTGCTCCAGACCCTTCCCCACCGACCTTGTCCCTCCCGAAGCGCCGGAGGAAGCGGTAGGGCCAACTGTAGAGCAGCTCCGAGCTCTGGAAGTGCCGCAGCTCCAGCGCCTCCTCCCCGGCCCGCAGGATGCAGCGGCCCCAGAGCCGGCAGCGCTGCGACGACTGCGTGGCCCTCACTGTCACCTCGAACTCCTGCTCCAGGCCGGCTGCAAGGGTGGGGAAAAGGGTGGGATGGGCACCTCCCACCCCGGGGGGCTCAGCACCCTCCCCAGCCGGGGCAGTGTCCGGCCGATAAGGGCCGGAGGGCTCCGGCCGTGGGTGATAGCGCGGCAAAGCCGGCCCTGCCAAACCGCAGCAGGAAGGGGCTGTTTCGGGAGGAGACTTCCCACCACACAGCTGGGAGCTGTGCTGGGAGCTGCTCCCCGGCACCAGGAAGCACGAGGAAGCACAAGGAAGCTCCCTGGTGCAGGTGGGGATGAGGGGCTGTGGGATAAAGCGCTGCCTCCCACCCCAGCAAACCCCCGCCCGCTGCTCCGTCCCCACTTCCCGGTGCCTACCTTTGCCCCGGGAGCTGTACAGGGAGTTTTCCTCCATGGAGAACTCTCCATCAGTGCCCAGTGAGCTTTGAGGGCCGTCCCTGCCCGCTGCCTGCTCCTCCCTGCTCCTCTGCCCAGGAGAGAGTGGCTGGTGAGTGAGGGCAGAGCGTGGCTTGGACACCTTAAACTCTACATGATATAAAATCTTAGCATGGCATTGACACCTTAAACTCTACACGATAGGTATCACAATTAAATATTGTGTTAGACATTATGTTGATATAATGTTGTTACAAACATCATAAAGGCCTCTGCTGGGTGTGTGTGCAACCAAAGAGCTGCTTCCTGCCTTCCTACACTCAGAGAACTATTTCTCCCATTTTAAAGGCAATCAAGACCCTCACCCTGGGGGATCCCAGTTATCCTACCGGGAACGCCAGCTCGCACAGCCTCTGGATCCCCCGTCACACCAACACCCCCATGGGCCCCCCCAACCCGGGGATCCTGGTTATCCTACCGGGAACGCCAGCTCGCACAGCCTCTGGATCCCACATCACACCAACACCCACACTGACCCCCACCCCGGGGGATCCCGGTTATCCTACCGGGAATGCCAGCTCGCACAGCCTCTGGATCCCACATCACACCAACCCCCACACTGACCCCCACCCCCAGGGATCCCGGTTATCCTACCGGGAATGCCAGCTCGCACAGCCTCTGGATCTCCTGTCACACCAACACCCCCATGGGCCCCCCCAACCCGGGGATCCTGGTTATCCTACCGGGAATGCCATCTCGCACAGCCTCTGGATCCCCCGTCACACCAACCCCCCCAGCCCGGGGGATCCCGATTATCCTACCGGGAACGCCAGCTCGCACAGCCTCTGGATCCCCCATCACACCAACACCCACACTGACTCCCACCCCGGGGGATCCCGGTTATCCTACCGGGAACGCCAGCTCGCACAGCCTCTGGATCCCACATCACACCAACACCCACACTGACTCCCACCCCAGGGATCCTGGTTATCCTACCGGGAACGCCAGCTCGCACAGCCTCTGGATCCCCTGTCATACCAATCCCCCTATGGGCCCCCCCAGCCCGGGGGATCCCGGTTATCCTACCGGGAACGCCAGCTCGCACAGCCTCTGGATCCCCCGTCACACCAACCCCCCCAGCCTGGGGGATCCCGGTTATCCTACCGGGAATGCCAGCTCGCACAGCCTCTGGATCTCCTGTCACACCAACCCCCCCATGGGCCCCTCCACCCCGGGGGATCCCGGTTATCCTACCGGGAATGCCAGCTCGCACAGCCTCTGGATCCCCCGTCACACCAACCCCCCCACCCCGGGGGATCCCGGTTATCCTACCGGGAACGCCAGCTCGCACAGCCTCTGGATCCAGTCGGCCGCCTCGGCGCCGTCGGCAGCCAGGAGGAAGCGCCTGTCCGTGGTCTCCAGCAGGAAGGGGACGGTGTCCTTGGGACAGGTGGCATCGCCCCCCGCCTCGGCCACGTGCACGCAGTCGCTCAGCCGGACCAGCCTCTTGCTCCCCTCGCCTTTCCGGGCCTTCTCCCCCGGCCCTGAGCCCTCCAGCAGCTCCAGGCGGGCCGTGGAGCAGGAGCTCTCCCGGTACAGGACTCCCCAGAACCTCTTCCACTTCTGCCACGGGGAGAATCTACTTCAGAGATGTCCCCTCGTGACTTACACCCAGATGTCATAAGGACCAGCCCCAGCATTCCTAAATAACAGGCACGTCTGGGTCACAGTTCAGCTGACCTTCAGTTAGTCATAAAGTGTTCTTTTGGGATATTTTCAGTCCTAAGAGCCAGAATCTGAAAGAGCCACTGTGTCTTGCAGACACTCGCCCTCCCAGGAGTTTTTATTCCCTCAGGGAAGCCCTCTGGGGTCTGGGCAGGGTTTTTGCACCTCGCTCGGGACTGACCAGAGGTAAACTGGGGTTTAAATATCCCTGGATAAACATCCCTGAGGCACAGCAAGGCTTTTCCAGCTGGGAAAGGCACCAGCAGCATCCCATCCTCGCCCAGCATCCAGATCCAGCCCTGCAGCACCCAAAAGCCCTGCCCACGCCACCCCCTGCTGCTGAAGGGCTTCCAGCTCCTCATTCCCTCCATTTTCCCTGGAAACACCAGCTTTTAAACGGTTCCCAGCTCGCCCCCCATGGAGCAGCAATTCGGGGCTCACAGGGAATGGGATGAGAGGCCCCAGTGCCAGAGGGGAAGTGGGGACAGAGGAAGTCCTGCACCCAAAGCAGCACATCCCCCACGGCAGCTCCTGCTCCGGGGCCTGCTGGGCCCCCAGGATCCGACAAAACACAGCTCCCTTTCCCTGGGATGGGATGTTGGGATCCACGCTGGGGTGGCCTCTGTCCTGCTCCCCACCCTCCAGCACTGCAGGCACCGTGTGCTCCTGCCTTGCCCCAGGGAGGGGATGCCCTGCCTGCCCTGCCTGCACCCTGCCTGCCCTCCCTGCCCTTCCCATGGCATTTGGATCCCCTTTGGAGGGTGTCCACGGGGAATGAGACCAGGGAACAGAGCTGGAGTTGCCCATGAGCTCCTTCCCCTTTGGGAGTTGTTGCCAAACCCCGAGTTTATCAGGCACGGAAGCAGAGAGGCTTTGGGGGTTGCATCAGTCACCCAATGTGAGTCTGAGGGTCACATCCATCCTCAAACCCAAGTTTGGGGGTCACATCTGTCACTCGAGACTCGGGGTCACATCCATCACCTAATGTGGGTCTGGGGTCTTATCTGTCACCCCCTGGCTTTGGGGGTCACATCAGTCACCCTGTGCGGGTCTGGGGGCCACACCCATCATCCAACAGAGGTTTGGGGTCACATCCCTCACCCCCCAGCTCTGGGGGTCACATCCCTCACGCCAGCTCACCCCAGCCACCCCCTGGCCCTACAAAGTGCCCCCGGCACCTTCCGTCCCCCTGCCCGTCCCCACGGGGAGCTCACGGATGGCCGAGGAGCCAAAGGCTGGGAGCACCCAAATCCCTTTGGATCCCACCCCGTATCCCACCCCTCCGAGCCCCCCCGTGCCCCCCACGCCCCCTCACCTTGCCGAAGGTCTGCTGGAGCTGGAGGTAGATCCCCCCCTGCTTCACCACCGCCTCCTCCATCCTCCCACCTCCGGCATCCTCCGGCGTGTCCCACCGTGTCCCGCCGTGTCCCACCGTGTCCTGCCGTGTCCCACCGTGTCCCTCAGTGTCCCACAGCTCTGGGGGGTCCCGTCCAGGCCGTGTGTCCCCCCCTCCCCTCTCTCTGTGGTGTGGGGGCCGGGCGGGCTCAGCACGTGACGTGTGGTTTGGGTTCTGCTGCTTCCTCCGCTCGCGACGGTTTCCTGCAGCCCTGAGAGCCCCACAAGGAACTGGGGGGACAGGGATGGGGACAGGGATGGGGACAGGGATGGAGGATAGGGATGGGGACAGGGATGGGGGACAGGGATGGGGACAGGGATGGGGACAGGGATGGAGGACAGGGATGGGGACAGGGATGGAGGACAGGGATGGGGACAGGGATGGGGACAGGGATGGAGGACAGGGATGGGGGACAGGGATGGGGACAGGGATGGGGGACAGGGATGGGGGACAGGGATGGGGACAGGGATGGGGAACAGGGATGGAGGACAGGGA
Source organism: Pseudopipra pipra (assembly GCF_036250125.1). NCBI lineage: Eukaryota > Metazoa > Chordata > Aves > Passeriformes > Pipridae > Pseudopipra > Pseudopipra pipra. Next base: position 1,691,924 of record NC_087576.1, read on the forward strand.
TGGGGACAGGGATGGGGACAGGGATGGGGACAGGGATGGGGAACAGGGATGGGGACAGGGATGGGGACAGGGATGGGGAACAGGGATGGGGACAGGGATGGGGAACAGGGATGGGGACAGGGATGGGGGAGAGGGATGGAGGATAGGGATGGGGGACAGGGATGGGGGACAGGGATGGGGGACAAGGATGGAGGACAGGGATGGGGACAGGGATGGGGACAGGGATGGGGACAGGGATGAGGGACACATGGACAGGGACACACCTGTGTCCCACCCCCTGGCACCAGTGCAGGACACTGGGAATTCCCACCATGGCCCTCCCTCAGTCTTCCCACCTGGAAAAGGGTCCAGAAGGTGTCCCAGGAGTGTCCCAGTGGTCCCAGTGCCCTGCACCCAGTTCCTCCCACCAGTGGCCTCCAGTTAGCCCAGCCCAGCACCAGCATCCCAAGTTACTCCAGTGCCTGCACACCAGTGCTCCCAGTTAACCCAGCCAGGGACAAGTGCCCAGTGGGTAGAGATGGGGGGCAGGGACAGAGCTGGGGTAACTGGGAGCACTGGTGTGCTGGGTACTGGGAGCACTGGGAGCACTGGTGCAGGGGCTGCTGGGGCACGAGGCTTGTCCCTGGGCTGGGGTAATTGGGAGGCTACTGGTGCAAGGCACTGGTGCAGGGACGTGGTAGCACTGGGGGCACTGGTGTCACTGGTTGCTCTGGTGTCACTGCTCTCACTGGTGTCCCTGGTCATCCCAGTGTCACTGGTGTTCCTGGTCTCACTGGTCACACTGATGGCACTGGTCTCACTGGTGTTCCTGATCTCACTGGTGTCACTGGTTTCTCTGCTGTCACTGGTCTCACTGGTGTCACTGATGTCCTCATTGGTGTCACTGGTGCCACTGATGTCACCGGTGTCCCTGCTGTGACTGGTTTCTCAGATGTCACTGGTGTCCCTGGTGTCACAGGTCTCATTGGTGTCTCTGCTGTCACTGGTCTCACTGGTGTCACCGGTGCCTCCCTGCTGTCGCTGGTGCCCCGGTCACACCGGTGTCCCCAGGTGTCCCCGCCGTCCCCGCGGGTGCGCGGCCCCTTTAAGCCCCGTGTCAACAAACCCCCCCCTCGCTCCGCCTCCCTCCGCCAGCGCCGTGACGTCACACGCCGCGCGCCGCGCGCAGCCTCCGCGGCGTTGGGTGGGCGTGGCCTGCCCAAATACGGGGGGGGCACGTCCAAAATACGGCGCGCGCAGGCTCGGAGGGGGGGCGTGGCTTTACCTGGGGAGGCGCGGCTTGAGCGGGGGGCGTGGTATGTCCGTTCGGGGGGGGGCGTGACCCGCTCTTCCGGGGGGGCGCGGTCTGTCGCTTGGGGGGCGTGGCCTGTCCCTTTGGGGAACACTATAAGCGCATCGGGGGCGTGACCTGCCCTCGGAGGGCGTGGCCTACCCCTCGGAGGGGGCGTCGCCTTGTCCGCGGAAGGGCGCGGCCCGCCCCCTCGGTGGGCGTGCCCCCGCGGCGGTGGGCGTGGCCGCGCGTGCCCGTGCCCCGCGCGGCGCATGCGCGGTGCGCGCGGCGGCGCGGGGCGGACGCGGCGGGTCCGGGCCCGGCGCAGCGGGGGCGGAGGCGCGAGCGGAGCATGAATGGGGCAAGATGGCGGATCATGTGCAGGTGAGGGCGGCGGGGGGGCACCGGGGGGGATCCCCGCGTCGCGCACACACACGCGCGCACGTTCACACACAGAGGGGACCTGCCCGCCGCGCACCGCCTGCTTCTCCCCCCCCCTCCACCGCCCCGCGCGGCCCAGCCCAGCCCCGGCACGGCCAGGCCCGGCAGGCCCCGCGCGCGGCCCAGGCGGCGGCGGCGGCGGCGGCGGCACAACAGGCCCCGCGGCCGAGGCGTCCCTCCGTGTGTGCCCCCGACCCTCCGTGCGGCCCAGCGTGTGCCCCCCAGCCCCGCCGTGTCCCCGCCTTGTTTACCCCCGGCTCGCCCCGCCGTGTGTCCCACCCGTCCATCCTTGTGTCCCCACGACCCCCTGTGTGTCCCCCCGGCCCTCCATGTGCCCCCGGCACCCTCCGTGTGGCCTACTGTGTCGCCGCCATCCCCGCCGTGTCCCCACTGTGTGTCCCCCCCGGCTCACCCCGCCGTGTGTCCCCCCGACCCTCCGTGTGTCCCCGCGTCCATCCGTGTGTCCCGCCGTGTCCCACCCCGGTCCTCCGTGTGTCCCACCCTGTGTACCCCCAGTTCCCTCCCCCGTGTGTTCCCGCCGTCCCTCCATCCATCCGTGTGTCCCCCTGACTCTTTATGTGTCCCTCCATCCATCTGTGTGTCCCCCTGACTCTTTATGTGTCCCCCGGCCCTCCGTGTGTCCCCCCATCCATCCGTGTGTCCCCCTGACTCTTTATGTGTCCCCCGGCCCTCCGTGTGTCCCTCCATCCATCCGTGTGTCCCTGTTCCCCATCCCTGTGTTTCCACCGTGTCTGCACCCCCATCCCCACCTTGTGTCCCCCCCGTGTCCCCCCATCCTCTCCAGAATGTCCCCATGTCCCCACCGTCTCTCCCTCCCATCTCCCTGTCCCCTCTCTGGGTCTCCCCCATCCCTGCCATGTCCCCCCCACATCCCTTTGCCCCCTCTCCCAGCTGGCACTGTGAGGCTTTACAGCATTCCTGGTCGGGAAATATTTGGGAAGAGGACAACTCAGATCCCGCTTTTCCCCTTGGAAACCCAACACCCTGTCCCTGCTCCCCTCTCCCGGGGTTTTGGAGTTGGTCCCAGTGTTGGGATTCCCATCCTTGCGGGGATCCTTGGGATCCCTGGCTGTGTTTGGTTTGTTTTCCAGCTGTGTGGAAGACTTTGGAGTGCAGGGAAAGGGTTTTTAAAGGGCGTTGGAAGTGAAACCCGGCGTGGAGCTGGAGCCAGGAGGGAAATCAGGGGTGGCAGTGGCTCCCAGGGTGGTGTGGAGGGACCAAAACCCCCTGTGGAGGGACCAAAACCCCTCTGAAAGGGACCAAAACCCCCTGAAAGAACCCGAGTCTCCTCTGAAAGAACCCAAACCCCTGTGAGCAGACCAAAGAGCCTCAGAAAGGGACTCAAAAACCATTTGAAGGGGACTAAAACCTTTTTGAAAGGGACCCAAACCTTCTGAAGGGGACCCAAACCCCTCTCAAGGGGACCAAACCCCTCTGAAGGGACCCAAAAACCCTCTGAGGGGGCCAAACCCCGTTGTGAAGGACCCAAAACCCTGTGAAAAGGCCCCAAAAACCTTCTGCAAGGGCCCAAACCCCCTGAGGAGCCGCTGCTGTCGCTGTGAGGGCCAGAAAAAGTAAAAATAGGTGCAGCTGGGGGTGTTTTTGCATAATATTTTGGTTGAGCTGGCGCTGGATTTGCATAGTGGCCAAAAACCTGGATAAACTGTAATGGCTTGGAGTTATTTATTATCTCTGCAACTTTTTAAATAAATATATTCTCCACTCGCTCCCCCTGTGAACCACAAGGGTGAGCAGTTTATTAACTCAGGAGGGAAACCTGGGAGGGTGTTGGGAAATGTTTCCTGGGTGATCCCAGGGGAGGAGAGGGGATTGCTGCATTGCTGAACACGGGGTTCCTGGGGAGAAAAAAACCCTAAAAACCTGAGCTTGGTGGAGCTTTGCCTTCCTGGTAAAGGTAAAGCTGCTCCACAACTGCTTGAAATCCCGGGTTTTCCTTGTTAAATGTGGGATTGAGCGAGGGGAAGTTGGAGCTGCAGGAACAGGGTTGGAATTTCTGTGTCCAGCGTGGTTAAAGTTTAACAGCAGGGCTCTGGGAGATGTTCCACGGGAGGGGAAAAAGGGGGTTGGAAATGGATTTAAAGCACCTGCAGCTCCAGGAGCTCCTGAACGGGACAAACAGTGCTGGGGCTGGGGCTGGAGCTGGAAGGAGATGTGGAATTGTCTCCTGAAGGGACTCAGAGTGACGGAGGGGAGGGTTAGGTTGGATTTTGGGAAGGAATTCTTCCCTGCCACGGGCAGGGACACCTCCCACCAGCCCAGGTTGCTCCAACCTGGCCTTGGACACTTCCAGGGATCCAGGAGCAGCCACAGCTCCTCTGGGAATTCCATCCCAGCCCCTCCCCACCCTCCCAGGGAAGAATTCCTTCCCAATATCCCATCTAACCCTCTGGCAGTGGGAACCATTCCCTGTGTCCCTCCATCCCTCATCCCCAGTCCCTCTCCAGCTCTCCTGGAGCCCCTTTAGCCCCTGGAAGGGGCTCTCAGGTCTCCCTGGAGCTTTCCCTTCTCCAGGTGAGCACCCCCAGCTCTCCCAGCCTGGCTCCATCACTGATATTCCTTAGCCATAAAATGTTAGGAAAAGGAATAAGAACTGCTGGTCTGTTCCCAGAGCTGTGAGCTGGAGAAGGGAAGGTTTAGGTGGGATATTGAGGAGGAATTCTCCCCTGGGAGGGCAACGAGGGGCTGGGCTGGAATTCCAGGAGAAGCTGTGGCTGCCCCTGGATCCCTGGGAGTGTCCAAGGCCAGGCTGGAGCAACCTGGGCTAGTGGGAGGTGTCCCTGCCCATGGAAGGAAGTGGAATGGGATGAATTTAAAGTCCCTTCCAACCCAAACCACTCAGTGATTCCATGATTTTTTTCCCTCCAGGCAAAAGCTGCAGCTCTGGGTTTTCCTGCAGAGTGTGACATTCCCTCCCAAACAGGGAGTTTTGTGGCTGCTAGAAGTTGTGGGTTAATCAATAAATGAAATTATTGGTGTGGGCTCTTCCCAGAGCCCAAACCTCTGGATTTGGGACACTGACCCCCCCGTGTCCCATCCCAGCAGCTGTGGGATTCTCCAGTGCCATGGGGAGATGCCCACCCTCCGTGGGTGATGGGGAGGGCTCTTTCCATGGAATGTGCCTTGGGAGTGGGCCTTGGGTTAGTGGGAACAGGCCTTTGGAACTTCTGGAGTTGTACTGTCGTTATTTTTTAGGGATTTGGACCAGGTGAGATGAAGCCCCAAACCGTTTTTTAGGGCTTTGTACTTGTGAGGAAACCCAGACCTATTTTTGGGGGATTTTTACCTGGTGTGGTGAAGCCCAAAAATACTTTTTTAGGGCTTTTCGCTGCTGTGGCAAAACCCAAACCCATTTTTTTATGGATTTTACCTGGTGAGATGAAGCCCAAATCCCTTTTTTATGGATTTTACCTGGTGTGGTGAAGCCCAATCCCATTTTTCTGGGCTGTATCCCAGCTAAAGTTCTTTACTTTTCCATGTGGAGCAGCAGAAAAGGATAAAAGACAAACTTTTAAGGGCCACAATGAACCAGAACATCGTGTTTTCATCTCCAAAAAATTAGGAATTCCGGGAATTGTGAGTGACCTCTCCCAGTTTTTAGTGGGAATTGCATGCCTGGAGCTGGCTGTGGTGCTTTCCCAGGGAACAAAGGCTGCAGTGACAGGGATGCAGGAGCAGGAGGAATCAGATGATCCCTGTGGCTGCAAAGAAAACCCCTCGAGCAAATTGTTCTGCACCAACTTTCCCACTTAAAAAAAGCTCTTTTGACCTCACTGGGAACTGATATTTTGGGCTTTTCCAACTCCTGTAAACAGCAGTTGGACCTTCTGGGAGCAGGGATGTGGGAAAGCAGGGAAGTGTCATCACTCTGGGGGCAAAAATGAATCCCATTCCTGCTTTTTTTCCCCCTCTGGAAGCAGATTTCTCCCATTTTTACTTCTTCTTCCACTTCCTTAAATGTTTTCCCGTGGCTGTTCCTGGGGGAGAAGGTCCGTGGTGGGATGAGGATGGATTTTGGGATCGTGTTGGGTGTTTTAACTGGAATTTTAAAAACCATCTAAGTGATCAAAAAATTGGCACTTTTGGGTTTTTATCATTGGCTGTGCTCAGCTTGGCTCCAGGGGGGGAGAAATTCGGGATCCTGAAGGGTAACAGGGTGTCCTGGAAAGCTGAAATGGGAGAAATTTGGGATCCTGAGGGGTAACAGGATGTCCTGGAAAGCTGAAATGGGAGAAATTTGGGATCCTGAGGATGTCCTGGAGGGATTTCAATCCCATGGTGGCTGTGGCACCTGGGGATGGTTGGGGTGGGGAAGGATTGGACTCAGTCTTGGATGTCTTTTCCAGCCTGAATTCCCTGATTCTCAGGCAGAGGCAGAGAAGTCAGGAATCTGGCATCCTAAAAGGGAATTGTATCCCGTTTTTTGCTTCCACACCATCTGATTTTAGGGTGTTTCCAATCCCAGAGTTTTCCAGCCTTTCCCTCCCCGGGGTTGGAATCTCCTTTGTGCTGTTCCCACGTGCCGAGGGGACACGATGGTTTTTCCCAGACCCTTTCCCGAGGCAATTCCTTCCCCAATCCCCAATTTTTCCACTTCTTGCCTGTTTCTGAATTATTCCTGGTGCTCTCAGCCAGCACCTGGGGGGGAATTTGGGGGGACTTTGGGGGTCCTGGGAGGGACTTTAAAGGTTCCAAAGGGAACCTTGGAGGTCATGAGGGAACTTCAGAGGACCCAAAGGGGATTTTGGAAGTCCTGGAAGGAACTTTAGAGGTCCTAAAGGGGACCTTGGAAGTCCTGAAAGGGACCTTGGAGGTCCTGGAAGGAACTTTAGAGGTCCTAAAGGGGACCTTGGAAGTCCTGAAAGGGACCTTGGAGGTCCTGGAAGGAACTTTAGTGGACTCAAAGGGAATTTTGGAGATCTCAGGTGGAGACCTTCACCTGGAAGTCCTGGAAGGGACTTAGGAGGTCCTGGAAGGAACTTTGGACATCCCAGAGGGGACCTTGGAGGTCGTGGAGGGAACTTTAGAGGACTCAAAGGGGATTTTGGAGGTCCTAAAGAGAACTTTGGAAGTCCTGGAAGGGACCTGGAAGGAACTTCAGAGGTCCCAAAGGGAATTTTGGAAGTCCTGGAAGGAACTTTAGAGGACCCAGAGGGGACTTTGGAAGTCCTGGAAGGGACCTTGGAGGTCCTGGAAGGAACTTTAGAGGTCCTAAAGGGGACTTTGGAAGTCCTGGAAGGGACCTGGAAGGAACTTCAGAGGTCCCAAAGGGGATTTTGGAAGTCCTGGAAGGAACTTTAGAGGACCCAGAGGGGACTTTGGAAGTCCTGGAAGGGACCTTGGAAGTCCTGGAAGGAACTTTAGAGGTCCCAAAGGGGATTTTGGAAGTCCTGGAAGGAACTTTGGAGGTCCCAGGGGGAACTTTAGAAGATCCAAAGGGGATTTTGGAAGTCCTGGAAGGGGCCGTTGGAGGTCCCAGGTGAGGTTCCAACCCCCATCCTTTTGACTTCCAGTTTCTCCCTCTTTGTACCCGCCGGCCAGGGCTGTTGTGGCTGGGTCATCCCGGGGTTTTGGTGGAATTCTGTTGGAAAACCCCGTGCCCTGGTGTCACCAGGGCAGTGTTTGGGAACACGGAGATCACGGGAGTTACAGTCCAAGGACACCCGGCTGGAAAACGCTCGCTCGGGGGTTTCTGCTCTGCCCTGGATCAGGGCTGGGACTGACACCAGTTTGAGCAGGGAGCTGACACCAGTTTGAGCAGGGAGCTGACACCAGTTTGAGCAGGGAGCTGACACCAGTTTGAGCAGGGAGCTGACACCAGTTTGAGCAGGGAGCTGACACCAGTTTGAGCAGGGAGCTGACACCAGCTGGGCTGGAATCCCAGGAGAAGCCGTGGCTGCCCCTGGATCCCTGGGAGTGTCCAAGGCCAGGTTGGAGCAACCAGGGCTAGTGGGAGGTGTCCCTGCCCATGGCAGGGGGTGGCACTGGATGATTTTAATCTCCCTTCCACCCCAGACTATTCCATGATCCCATAACACGAGTTTGGCTTCGTTGGAATTCCGCCCAGTGCCGGTTTTCCTTTGGGCTCTCTGGGCACATCCCTCCCCATCCCGTGCCAGCCCAGGCCCGTGGTGCCAGCAGGATCCCGAGTGTCCCTGTGCCAGCCCCTGCTGTCTCATGCTTTGCTCCTTATCTGGCCCCCCCAGAGCTCCAGCCCAGCATAATCGTCCTGCCAATGGTATTTTTTTTTATCTTGGTGGAAGGAGAAGGTGCTGCCCGAGGCCTTGTCTGCCTTTCCAGCCTGGAATAAGCCTGGGTGTCACTGCCAGTGTTCAAATGTCCCGAAAATTCAACAGTTTTGCACCTGGAATGCGGGATCTGGGCAGCTCAGCTGCTCTACTCAATACTAAGAGTTGAGTTAAGGCACAAAAGGGAGTCAGACATTCCCAAAAATTGCATGTGAAAGGTTTTCCATCGGGGAAATTTATTCCTTGGATTACGGTTCTCAGGAGTCTGGGGAGGGTTTGTTTGTTGTTTTGGTTGGGGTTTTTTTTGTGGATATTTGAGCACATTAAAATAAGAAAATAAAATTACCATTTACAGGCAGGAAATGTTGGATGAGGACTCCCAAGTTTGGGATTCAGCTTTCCCTCAGAGTTGCTCTCCTAGGCTTTGGTGCTTCTCCTCGTGTCCTTAAATGCCCCCCATCCCCTCAGAGCTCCATATCCAGGGATCCTGTGAGGAGGAGGATGAAGGATTCCCTGGGACAGCTGACGCTGCACAGTCAGAGGCATTGAAAATATGTTTAAATCCTGGCTGGATTCAACTTCCTGGCTTTTCCACAGGAGGGATTTTTTCAGGAATTCTGCACTTTGGAGCCCACAGTGCCATTCCTGTGTCCCTGGTGCCGGGTCTCCAGCTGGCACACGGGCTGTTCTCTTGGATTTTGGGAGCTGTTTCCTTGTGCCCTGTTCCCTGTGGCTCCGAGGGAGTTAACTGGGAGCTGCAGGAAGGCTGGCACGGATCAGGCACTGGCACAAACAAGGGGGTTTTGTCACAGCCACTGTCACACAAAAGCAGCCACCGAGGCCTGGGAGTCGCAGGGAATTGGCACTGGGAGGTGGGAACAAAACTCCAGGGAAAGCCCTTCCCTGGCTCCCCCAGGAATTAGTGCACAGGGGTGGAAAATTGTTAAAAACTCGGGACCTTTTTTTTTTTTTAAGCAGAGTTTTAGTGTGTTATGGGCTGTGGTTCCTTGTTGTCCTGCCAGGCTGGTGGAGCTGCTTCCCAAGGATTTGTGTCCAGGGGAGGGAATGGAGTGGGGAAAGGCTGGAGCAGCTGAGGGAGCTGGGGGGGCTCAGCCTGGAGAAAAGGAGGCTCAGGGGGGACCTTCTGGCTCTGCAGCCCCCTGACAGGAGGGGGGAGCTGCCAGGGAACAAGGGACAGGAGGAGAGGGAACGGCCTCCAGCTGTGCCAGGGGAGGCTCAGGTTGGACATCAGGAGGAATTTCTCCCTGGAAAGGGTTGGTTAAACACTGGAACTGCCCAGGGAGGTTTGGAGTGCCCAGCCCTGGAGGTGCCCAGGGAAGGCCTGGCCGTGGCACTCAGTGGACAAGGTGGGGATGGGGCACAGGGTGGGCTTGATGCTCTGGGAGGGCTTTTCCAACCCCAGTGATTCCCTGATTCCACACCCATGGACAGAAGGTGTTGCTTCTCCAGCTGATAAATGGCTGGCAGGGTTTTGAGGTTGGGAGGAAACCCCGTTTTGTCCTTGGGATGAATCACGGCCCCGTGGAATGGTTTGGGTTGGAAGGGACCTTAAATCCCCTCCCATTCCAACGGGGACACCTCCCAGCAGCCCAGGTTGCTCCCAGGGAAGATGATCCACACCAACACCTTCCTGCAGGGGAGGCTTTGCCAAGTGATTCTTAAATAAGTGGCAGTGGCTCTGTGATGGGAGCAGCGGGAGCTGGGAAAAGCTGAACTGGAGTCTGGGTGCTTCCCGTGGTTTATGTTCATGGGAGAGTTTGGGGGATTGTCTGTGTGGGGTTTGAGTCTTTGGGGTTTGCTTTGCTCAGAAACCTTGTCCAGGTGCTCTCTGGCACTTGGCAAAGTTTTCTCTCGTTCCTCTAAAGTAGTGGAGCAATATTTTCCATGAGATTCTTTTAAAGAAAAATGAGAATAAGAAAGAATCAGAGCTCTGGAATATGGTACAAAGTAAGAGCATTGTTGCAGAGGGTCCCTCTCTGTGTTCCTTTTCCTCTGGTGATGATTCTGGCAGCAGCAATCCCCCCCTTGGTGTGGTTTTGGCCTGGAATTGCTGGAATTGCTGTGCCCTGCTGGGAACACGGATCCACCGGCTGATCCCAGCCGGGACTTGGATTTGCATAACAGCCTCTCCTCCAAAAATAAAGGAGACAGTGGTTGTTATCCTTGTTTTTATAACAGCACAAAAGGACTGTGCTGGTCCCTCTTCACCCCTGGGACCCTCTGGCACGTGCAGGTGACAACACCCGGTTCCAGATCCAGAGGCACAAACCCTGGGAATGTTTTTCCCTCTGTCTGCAAAGGCACTTTTTTTTTGTTTTTAAATTAGGGCACCTCAGATTTCACTGGGGGAAGCCCATCTGCCCGGATCAGAGCTCGGGGTGGATCTTTTCCAGCTGTCTGAGCACACAGAATCTGCAGGGGGGTTTATTTCCCTTCCCATGGTTCGGGGAATTCCATGATTCCATGAAGTCCAGGCAGAGGGAACAGGAGCAAAGTTTGTGAGGGATTTGGCACTGTCTGACATGAGATGCATGTGAGGGTTGTTTTTTTTTTGGCTATTAAAATGTGCAGATTAGGATTATCACCTAAGGAGACCCCCCCTGGATCACTATGTCCGGTTCTGGTGCTTCCAGCATCAAAAGGATGTGGATCTGTTGGAGTGAATCCACAGGAGGCCACAAACTTGTCAGGGGACTGGAGCACCTCTGCTCTGGAGCCAGGCTGGGGGTGTTCACCTGGAGAAGAGAAGGATCCAGGGACAACTTAGAGCCCCTTCCAGGGGCTCCAGGAGAGCTGGAGAGGGACTGGGGACAAGGGATGGAGGGACAGGACACAGGGAATGGCTTCAAACTGCCAGAGGGCAGGGATAGGTGGGATACTGGGGAGAAATTCCCCCCTGTGAGGGTGAGGAGGCCCTGGCACAGGTTGCCCAGAGAAGCTGTGGCTGCCCCTGAATCCCTGGAAGTGTCCAAGGGCAGGTTGGAGCAACCTGGGCCGGTGGGAGATGTCCCTGCCCGTGGCAGGGGGTGGAACAGGATGGGCTTTAAGCTCCCTTCCAACCCAATCCAGTCTGTGATTCCATGGAAAAGGTGAAAATGGGGAGGCCAGGTGGTACTTTGTCAGGTGTGAGAGGTGGCTGGGAAATTCCTGTACAGGGAATTCCAGGAGTTCAGCGGAAGAACCAAACCCGGCGCTGAGCGCCTTCATCCCTTTGCCACCAGCAGAGTCAAACACACTGGGGTGTGAACACACCTGAGGTGCTGCACAACTCACCTGCCCCCCTTCCTGTTCCTAACTGGAGTGTGTCCATGTTTTCCAGAGCCTGGCCCAGCTAGAGAACCTGTGCAAGCAGCTGTATGAGACCACGGACACGGCGACGCGGCTGCAGGCGGAGAAAGCCCTGGTGGAGTTCACCAACAGCCCCGACTGCCTGAGCAAGTGCCAGCTGCTCCTCGAGAGAGGGAGTGTACGTGAAACCCCCCCAAAACCCACCCCAAATCCACCCTGAGGAGGGAAACACCCCCGAGGGCTGGAGCGGGGTGTTCATATCCCATATTCCACACCCACGCTCCCGGATCTCCATTTGGGAGCCGCCGGTGCCCAAAGAAAAGCTGATTTTTCTGCTGCTGTGGGGTCACTTTAATGCCTCGTGGGCCCTGCTGGCTTCTCACAGGCTCCCACCCGGAGCTGCCGGGCTTTAAGTTGGAATCCCAACCCCGTGGGAGCAAAGCTTCTCCATAGGGAAAACGGGGTGTGCAGGGAAATTCCGAGGGGGTAAAGCCGGCGGTGCTCCTTCTGGAATGTTGCCTTGGAAATCTGCCCCTGCCGTAGTGTTGGTTTAATAATCCAGCAGGTTAAAACAGAGGAAAGGAAAAAAAAAAGCTGGATCATGTGCTGTGGAATTAGTGTGGCAGAAAGGGTGGGAATGGTGCCGGCAGTAAATCCCGCCCGGCTCCCGGAGCTTTCTCCTGGGAAGTGGCCGCTTGGTTTTCACTTGGAATCAGCAGAAATCCCCTTCCAAAGGGCTGTGCCCCGTGATCCTTTGGCAGGATGTGCATCCAGCTCTCCTGCTGTCAGATTGGAGCCTTGTCCATAAAGTGGGAAACACTAAACTGTTGGGAAGAGTCGAGTTCTCCGGGAGGAGGGAAAGGAGACGGACATTAAACTTCCCCAAAACTTCACTTCTCCTTACATTTGAAGCCCAGTGGAATCCAAACAAGCTTTTGATTGGAAGCTTTTCCAGTGGGAATGAGGGGCTGGTTTACCTCAGGACAAATAGTGATATGTATTTGTAAGGAAAGGTCCTGAAGCCCAGTTTAATCCAGAGTGGGATCCATTCTCCCTCCAAATTTGGGGTTTTTGTTCATTCCGGGATCTGACTCCCGTTGTACCCACAGGCCTTGGGAATATTGGAATAAAGAGCTTTCCTGCATTGATCCCAAGCTTTGTCCAGTCCTATATATTACAGGCAAAATGCCTGTCATTCCCTGGCTGTAATTTAGGGAGTGGGATCAGCCAGGGGGGTTTGGGGGCCTGAATTCCATCAATGAGATCAGAGCTGGGTGGTCCTTAAGAAATACATTTTAACCTGGATTTACCAACCCAGGGCAAGCTCTAATTGCTTCTTGATGTATCTTAACACACTCCTGGGATAATTCCAGGTGTGGAATTTTAGGAAACTTCACGGATTTTGACTATTTTTGCTTTCAGTGGCGCTTCCATTGTCTTTTGCTCATTAAGCTTTTCCTTCTTCAAATCTTTATTTGTTTTACTTTAGTGTCTATAAAAACATAGAGTAAATACATCTAAATAATGCTGATGATAATAATAATAATAATAATTCTGTGTAGAATATTTAGACCTGCCAGTTAAATGAATGCTTTAAACTCAGATATTTGCAGAGGAATTAGCTTAAAATCCATTTAAAATCCGTTGCTGCTCGCTCTGAACTGTGCAATAAAATTCTCTCTTGTGTTTTGGGTTTGTTTTTCCCTCTTCCCAGTCCTCCTACTCCCAGTTACTGGCAGCCACCTGCCTTACCAAACTGGTGTCACGCACAAACAACCCCCTGCCGCTGGAGCAGCGAATAGATATCCGTAAGTATGGAATTTTTCTTCCCAAATTCTTGGGAATATTCGCCGTCTGGCCTTTGATCCGTGGCTGGGAGGTTTCCTGCAGCCTCCAGTTTGGGCATCCTGAGGTTTGGGATGCTCAGAAAGGCGAGGAAACGTAGGAAGTAACAGAGTTCAAGGCTAAATATCTGGAATTTTTCTGGATGAAAAGGGATTGCAGCTCTCTGGTCTCGTGGATAAACCACTTGAATTTGACAAATTTCCTTTGGAATGGTAAAATTTGCCTTTTCTGAGTGTTCAAAACTGAAAGTCCTTTAGGGGGTCTCTGAAATATCAGTTGGAGGATTTGAGTCTATTCCCAGCTCTTTCTTTGGGAGTGGTGGATGGATCCTTTCCTCCAAGGAAAGAGGTGGAATCCCTCAACACGATTTCCTTTTTACAAAAGGAAAAAAGTTTGGAAACATTGAGGTTGTAAAGTGTTGGTCAAGCATTGGAAGGGATGGTGGGATCCCCATCCCGGGAATTGTCCGAAAAACATCTGGATGGAAAATGGTTTGTGGTTGATGGTTGGACTGGATGATCCCAGAGGGCTTTCCCAACCTTAATTTTTAGATTCTTAATTAATTCCATGATTTTTGGTACCAACAACTCAGGCTCGAGGGGTGGGAACCCCTCATTTCCAACCCCTTCCCAGGTCTTAAACTCACAAATCAGGAGTCAACCTTTCCTTCCAACCCGCTCCTCCCTTAAAACCCCTTCCCACCTCATTTCCATGTGCCATGTTTGGTGGTGGAATCCCTAACCCTGGAATTGTCTGGATGTGGCACTTGGAGGGACATGGTTTGTGATTGATGGTTGGACATGGTTTGTGTTGGCCTGGGTTGATGGTTGGACTCTATGATCCCAGATTGCCTCTCCAACCTTAATTTTTAGATTTTTAATTAATTCCATGATTTTTGGTACCAACAACTCAAACTTGAGGGGTGGGAATCCCTCATTTCCAACCCCTTCCCAGGTGCTAAAGTCAAAAACAAAGGGTCAACCTTTCCTTCTAACCCACTAATTCATTAAAGCCCCTTCCCACCTCATTTCCATGTGCCATGTTTGGTGGTGGAATCCCTAACCCTGGAAGTGTCTGGATGTGGCACTTGGAGGGACATGGTTTAATGGTTGATGGTTGGACATGGTTTGTGTTGGCCTGGGTTGATGGTTGGACTCTATGATCCCAGATTGCCTCTCCAACCTTAATTTTTAGATTCTTAATTAATTCCATGATTTTTGGTACCAACAACTCAAACTTGAGGAGTTAGAATCCCTCATTTCCAGCCCCTTCTCAGGTCTTAAACTCACAAACAAAGGGTCAACCTTTACCTCCAACCCGCTCCTCCCTTAAAACCCCTTCCCACCTCATTTCCATGTCCCATGTTTGGATTGTGAAGGGATGGTGGAATCTCCATCCTTGGAATTGTCTGGATGTGGCACTTGGAGGGACATGGTTTGTGATTGATGGTTGGACTGGATGATCCCAACCTTAATTTTTAGATTTTTAATTAATTCCATGATTTTTGGTACCAACAAGTGATGGTACCAACAACTCAGGCTCGAGGGGTGGGAACCCCTCATTTCCAACCCCTTCCCAGGCATTAAAGCCCCAAACAAAGGCTCGACCTTTCCCTTCACTTCCTTCAACCCCTTCCACTCCACTTCCACCCGCCCAGCCCCCGTGTCCCGCCGTGTTTTCCAGGGAATTATGTGCTCAACTACCTGGCCACGCGGCTGAAGCTGGCGACGTTCGTGACGCAGGCGCTGATCCAGCTCTACGCCCGCATCACCAAGCTGGGCTGGTTCGACTGCCAGAAGGACGAGTACGTCTTCAGGAACGTCATCTCCGACGTCTCCCGCTTCCTCCAGGTCGGACCTTTGGCCTCGCCGCTCCCGGGGACTTCCGGAATTCCCGAAATCCCGCTCTTCCCGGGCCGGGATTTGGAATTTGGGGGCTTCCCAGGCCGAGGAGCTGCCAGGACACATCAGTGCTTAGGGTTTGAGATTTGGGGGAGCTGGGGTTTGTTTCTAGTTATTCTGTTTTAAAATGTAGGGATTTCTGGTTCTTATAATTTGAAATTTGGGGTTTTCTAGTTCTTATAATTCAAAATCTGGGGGAGCAGAGATTTATTTCTGGTTCTTATAATTTAGAATGTGGGGATTTGAAATTTGAAATTAAATTAGAATTAAATTTGAAATTAAATTCGAATTAAATTTGAAATTAAATTCGAATTAAATTTGAAATTAAATTTGAATTAAATTTGAATTAAATTTGAATTAAATTTGAAATTAAATTTGAAATTAAATTTGAAATTAAATTTGATTTAAATTGGAAATTAAATTGGAAATTAAGTTCAAATTAAATTTTAAATTAAAATTGAATTAAATCGGAAATTAAATTGGAAATGAAATTAAATTTGAAAATAAATTCAAATTAAATTAGAAATTAAATTTGACATTAAATTTGAATTGAATTAGAAATTGAATTGGAAATTAAATTGGAATTAAATTGGAAATTAAATTGGAAATTAAATTGGAAATTAAATTGGAAATTAAATTTGAATTAAATTTGAATGAAATTTGAAATTAAATTCGAATTAAATTGGAAATTAAATTGGAAATTAAATTGGAAATTAAATTGGAATTAAATTGGAAATTAAATTGGAATTAAATTGGAAATTAAATTCGACTTAAATTTCTAATTAAATTTGACTTAAATTTCAAATTAAATTCAACTTAAATTCAAAATTAAATTTGAAATTAAACTTAAAATTAAATTCAAATTAAATTGGAAATTAAATTCAAAATTAAATTTGAAATTTGGGTGGGTTTTTTTCCCGATAAAACTGAAGATAAATCATTTTTAGCCAAGCAGTTTCCCAAGCACTAAGCCCAGCTTAACCAAACCCTGAGCTGAGCCTGTTGCTGTGCTTTGCCCCCCAGGACAGTGTCGAGCACTGCATCATAGGAGTGACAATCCTGTCCCAACTAACGAATGAGATTAATCAAGTAAGTGCTACAGCCTTCCTCAGTGAAGTAAGTGTCCAATTTTCTCATTCATATTGTCCTGTCCTGCCTTTTTTGGGGTTGATTTGGGGTTTTTTTGCCCTGGGGGGGTTGTTTTTGGGGGTTCCCTCCTGTCTCTGTGGTGTTTTCAGTCGCTCCCCCTCGGGGGAAGATGCTCCGAGCTCTCCCATCCCGAGGAATCCTTTTGTTTCACTGGCATCTTCCATCTGCTCCCACGTTTTCACTCTGGGGTTTTTTGGGATGGAGGGGAACAGAGCAAGGCTGAGGGATAAAACCAGACCTACCCAGTGAGGACTAAGCCCTTGTGTTGTCAGTCCCTCCTTGTTGAGCAGAGGAGTCACCAAACTCTGCCAGTTTTCCAACCATCAAACTGTGCCAGTTTTTAAACCATCAAACTGTGCCAGTTTTCCAACCATCCCTTTCCATCCAGGACTGAATTTCCCGGAGTTCCCAGCAGGGAATTCTCAGCTCCTGCTGGTTTCCTGGGGCCCAGTCCCTTCCAAGTGCTTCCCAGGTTGGCTCCTTGGTTTTGGGAGCCCTCCAAGGTTGTGCTGCCTCTTGGAACTGGGTGTTGGAAGTGGGAATGAGTGGCTTCCTGTCCCAAGGAATCCTTTTGTTTCACTGGCATCTTCCATCTGCTCCCATGTTTTCCCTCTGGGTTTTTTTTGGGATGAAGGGGAACAGAGCAAGGCTGAGGGATAAAACCAGACCTACCCAGTGAGGACTAAACCCTTGTGTTGTCAGTCCCTCCTTGTTGAGCAGAGGAGTCACCAAACTCTGCCAGTTTTTAGACCATCAAACTCTGCCAGTTTTTAAACCATCCCTTTCCATCCAGGACTGAACTTCCCAGAGTTCCCAGCAGGGAATTCTCAGCTGGTTTCCTGGGGCCCAGTCCCTTCCAGGTGCTGCCAAAGTTGGCTCCTTGGTTTTGGGAGCCCTCCAAGGCTGTGCTGCCTCTTGGAATTGGGTGTTGGAAGTGGGAATGAGTGGCTGTACCTGCTGCTGTCCCGGATTCCATCCTTTTTCCAGCAGCAAAGTCAGCTCCCCCGAAGGTCCCGAGGCAGCAGGAGGGTCACAATGTCCATGAAATCTCTGATTTTCCCAAGAAAACCAGGAGTAACCAAGGGTTTGATTTGAATGCCTTACTGAGTAACTAACCTTTAATTTTCCTGGGATGTTAATCCAGGTGTTGGAGGAATCCCTGAGTGGGATTTGGAGGGTGATTAAATTGTTCTCAGAACTGGGAATGGAGGAGGAGGTTTTTGTCCTTCCCCGGTTCCTGCCTCTGGACTTGCTGGAGTTCAGCCCCTCTGAACTTCCCCAGCCTTAAATTTAAACCCTTTAAATCCAATTTGAATGTTTTCTGCACCCATTTCAGAGCCCCCAAATCCCTTTAATTCCTCAAGGAGCAAATCCTGACCCTCAGATCTCCTCCTAAATCTCGGTCCAGCCTTTTTACTGTCGCCATTTCCTTGGCCCAGGCTTTGCAAAACCCAGATTTCATCTCCCCAGAGGGGCTGGTCCTTCCCTTCCCTACAGCAAGGCTGGAAACAAGTCTGGTTTTTAAATATATATCTGTATATAAATCCCTATAAATTAGGATGTGTCCGTCAGCAAGGATGGAAAGAAGTTTGGGGTTTAAATATATATGTTATAATATTGTATAGTAGTGTATTATGATATATAAATATAGATAAAATATAACATTATAGGTAATATTACAATATGTTATTATACAGTATAATAGTATCATATATAATGTACAGTAATACAGTATATTTTATATATAATATATTATTATACAGTATTATAGAATATACTATTATATAGTATTAAATGCTATATTATTATATAGTGTTATATAGTATATATTATATAGACTTGCCTGGAGGTGCTGAGGGACTGGAGCTCACTGATTTAAACCAAGGGCACTGATTTAAGACAAAGTTTAAATTTGATTTAAACTGTTTTAAGCCTGATTTAAGCCCAGTTCAGGGATTTAAGACAAATTCCCTGATTTAAGCCCAGTTCAGGGATTTAAGACAAATTCCCTGATTTAAGCCCAGTTCAGGGATTTAAGATAAATTTAATGACTGATTTAAGGCCAGTTCCCTGATTTTGGCACAGTTCACTAATTTGAGCCAAATCCTCTGATTTAAGCCCAATTCCCTGATTTAAGCCAAATTCACTAATTTAAACCCAATTCCCTGATTTAAGCCAAATTTTCTGATTTAAACCAAATTCACTGATTATGCCAAATTCCTGATTTAAGTTAAATTTCCTGATTTAAGCCCAGTTCAATAATTTAAGCCAAATTCCCTGATTTAAACCAAGTTGGCTGCTTATGCCAAATTCCCTGATTTAAACTAAATTCCCTGATTTAAGCCCAGTTCAGTGATTTAAACCAAATTCCCTGATTTAAGCCCTGTGACCTCGTGGTGAAGGAAAAGAAAAATGCTCATTTTCACCAGGCCAGAAATAAGTGAGATTTTTTTTTTAAATACCCTGAAATTTTAATAGTCTGAGCTGAGGAATAATTCAGTCTTAAAACACCTGACAAGTTTAGGTCCAGTTTTGCTCTGCCACCAACTGTTGGGGTGTTCCAGGGCTTTTCCTGCTCACCCAAAATATAAGGAATGTTTGGTGCTTCCATGGGGTTATTGGGAAGGTCAGTGTGGAAAACTTGAGGTTGCTCCTGGTTCCTTCAATACTGGTGTTTGGAAATTTAAATTTAAGAGAGGTTCAGAAAAAAAAAAACCAACAACACAAAAAAAAAAAACCAACACAGAAACAAAACCAACAAAAAAATACAAAAAAAATATGATTAAAATGTATTTTAAAAATGACAAAAAATGTTGTAAAAATTAGGAATATTTAAGAAAAGCACAGGAAAAATCTAACAGAAAAGAGATTTATTGCTGGGCTGCAGAAAGGCTCCATCCCACTGGGATATCCCAGCGGGGAACTCGTCCCAGCCAGGTGGGATTTGGATAAATGGGAAAAATGGGAAGGATGCCTTCACTTTTCCCCCTTTTCCTGGGAGCCAGGCCAGGTGCTCACCTCTGCTCCGGGGAGAGGGGCAGGACTGGGGTTGATTCCACCCCCCAGAGTCCGAGCTGGTGAACTCTCCTGGGAGTTTTCTCCTCCTCCGTGCGGGTTCAGGGGGGGAATTTTAATGGCTGGGCCTTGTCCCCGGGTGTCCCCAGCACCTGCAGGGGGGAGGGAACCCTTTGGAATTCCCAGTGTGTCCCCAGCACCTGCAGGGGGGAGGGAACCCTTTGGAATTCCCAGGGTGTCCCCAGCACCTGCAGGGAGAAGGGAACCCTTTGGAATTCCCAGTGTGTCCCCAGCACCTGCAGGGGGGAGGGAACCCTTTGGAATTCCCAGTGTGTCCCCAGCACCTGCAGGGAGGAGGGAACCCTTTGGAATTCCCAGGGTGTCCCCAGCACCTGCAGGGAGGAGGGAACCCTTTGGAATTCCCAGGGTGTCCCCAGCACCTGCAGGGAGGAGGGAACCCTTTGGAATTCCCAGGGTGTCCCCAGCACCTGCAGGGGGGATGGAACCCTTTGGAATTCCCAGGGGAAGCTCCTGGAATGCTGGAGATGCCGCTCCCCGTTTGGGAGAGGTTGGAACTAAATCAGGAATTAACCCCGAAATTGGGAGTTAAACCCAGCAGGGAGAGGGTTGGAAAAGGTGGAAAAGCCACTGCCCAGCCAGGAATAGGAGTTCATCCATGGAATTCTCCCATCCTGGTGCATCCCCAGGGATCCCATTCCAGGAGTTCTGAGCTGCTTTTCCCTCTGCCAGGCGGACACAACCCACCCTCTGACCAAGCACAGGAAAATTGCCTCTTCCTTCCGGGATTCCTCTTTATTTGATATTTTCAACCTGTCCTGCAGTTTACTGAAACAGGTAAGGAGGGGCTTGGAGTCTTTACTGGGGGCTGAGTGGAGGGGAAACACGTTTGGGGGCTGAAATTCCCTCCTGGAAGGAGCTTCCTTGTCCTGAACGCTGGGTTCTGGACTTGTTTTTCCAGGAAAACCCGGGCTCATTGAAGGAAATTTTATGTCTAAATAAATCAATAAAAACCCAAGTAAAATTATTAATGAATATAATAAAAATATATAATAAGTATATTTCATATGTTATAGAAAAATATTACATATTCATAAATATATATTATAATTATATGATAATTATATGATAATATATAATATTATAATATATTTGTAATATTATAAAATTATATAGAAATATTTTAATGTATTATATAATATATACTATTATATATTATATATTATATATACATTATTATATATTATAACATATATTATATATTATATATATACATTATATATATTATAATATATATATAGGTATTTTAACACGTGATAAATATTGGTATTTTAACACACGATAAATATTGACTGTCTGGTGTTCCCCAGGTTTTTTCTGCTAATTATTGAGTGAACTTGCTTTAAAAATCAACTTTAAAAAGTTGATTTGAAACCAAAATAAGTCGATTTGAAACCAGGATATGTTGGTTTGAAACCAGAATAAGTCAATTTGAAGCAGGAATAAGTCGATTTGAAGCAGGAATCAGTTGATCTGAGGCCAGAATAAATTGATCTGAGGCCAGAATAAATTGATTTGAAGCCAGAATAAGTCGATTTGAAACCAGAATCAGTTGATTTGAAGCAGGAATAAGTTGGTTTGAAACCAGAATCAGTTGATTTGAAGCAGGAATAAGTCGATTTGAAACCAGAATCAGTTGATTTGAAGCAGGAATAAGTCGATTTAAAACCAGAATCAGTTGGTTTGAAGTCCAGAGTGACAATCCAAAGGGTGGCTGGGCTGGCCAGGAGCACAGAGCGTGTTTAAACTGCAGTGGAATGACCCCAAAATTCCACATCCCTGGAGTTGTGAGTGTCACCTGAGGGTATCCATGTTTTCCCTGCCCGGAGCAGCTCCTGGTTTCCCTGGGAGCAGCAGGATTGGATTCCCAGTTGGATTCCCTCCCGGGAGGTGTCCTTCCTTATCTCTGGATATCAAACCTGGCAGCTGCTCCCTGTGGCTTCAAAGGAGCGGGGAGGGAAGTGCTGCCTGTTTATCCATCCCCTGGAAAGCCTGGAATGTGCCCATGCCAACCCCTCCTGTAAGAACACGCCCGGTGCCTGTGCCACACCACCCTCACGGTGCCACCTCCTGCTCCGACCTCAATCCTTGGCTGTCACCTGGATTTGGTTTTCTTTTTTCCCTCCTTTTCCTGCCTTAATCCCACGTGTTTTGCAGGCTTCTGGGAAGAACCTGAACCTGAACGATGAAAGCCAGCACGGGCTGCTCATGCAGCTCCTCAAGCTCACCCACAACTGCCTGAACTTCGACTTCATCGGCACCTCCACGGACGAGTCCTCGGATGATCTTTGCACTGTGCAGATCCCAACCAGTTGGAGATCAGGTAATGGGGCTGCAGGACCTGCTCAGTCCTTCTCTGAGCTCCATAAAAACCACGGGCATGGAATTCCAGAGGTTAAATCCAGCTTTTCCTTAGGGGGAAAACCACACAATCCACTCAGGGTGGGTCATCTTGACTCCTCTGCCCTTCCACTCTTGCACCTCCCACTTCAAAGAGCACCAAACTGGTTGGGTTTTTCTTTTTTTTAAAAATATATAAATAACATAATTTGGCACCTGTTCTCCACATCCTTGCTGTTCTCACCAGGCACTTGCACAGATTGTGTTCTTAAAATACTTCCCTGTCATTCTCCCTCAGTTCCAAGTGCCAGTGGGTTCCTTTATTTTCTAGGAAAAGGCTTTTTGCGTGAAAATACAAAATCCTTCAGCAGTTTTCTTGGGTTGGGGGCGCTTTGTGTGACAGATGCACTTGGCTTTGGGGATAAAATAAGCACCAGGCCTGTGTGGAAAGCAGGAAATGGAGGTAAAATGCTCTTTTCTGTTGCAGCATTCTTGGATTCTTCGACCCTTCAGTTGTTTTTTGATCTTTATCATTCCATCCCTCCTTCGTTCTCTCCTCTGGTAAGTCCAGTGCCCTTTTCCCTTCCAGGAAGGGTTTGTGGGATCCATGTGGGGAATTCACTGGTGGTTTAGTGTGACTTCACCCCACCCTGATGGCTCGTGCTGAAGTGTCCAAGTGCTGCCATTGAAGGTTTTTTAGGAGCATCCGCAGGGTTTGGATTTGCCCTCAGAGCAGTTTTTTTGCTGGAATTCCAATTTTGTCCTCCCATGGAGTCTGCCTGCTCAGCCCTGTTTTGGAGGGATGCAGCTGATGTTATTTCCTCTGTGCTCCTGCTGGATCCTGAAAGCATGTTAGGAGCAGTAGGTAGGAAGTCTGGGAACACCCCGAGGGATGGAATTTCTCCTTCCCCACTTTAAAACTAGGCCATGTCCCACTTGGATGAAAGGGCCAATAGCACAACTGAACTAAAAGTTAGATTATTTCTTGGAGAAAAAAAAAAGAAAAGATTGCCTGGCAGGCATTTCTCTGCCTGATAAATATTTCCCATAATTAAAGCTGCAAGGAAAACGAGCCCTTTGGCTACAGAGGGAAGGATTTTTTTCCATGGAGACACCACTGCTCGTGGTGGTGGAGGGTTATTGGCCAATTCTGAATTTAGAGCCTCAAATATTCATGAGAGGTTTGAAGTGTGAGACTCTGGGGTTTTTTGGTTGTTGTTAATGAGTAGAAATCCGGAGCAATTTAATTGTCCTGCCCCTGTGATCAGGGACTGCCAGAGCCAGCAGGGATGAGCAGGGAGGCCTTGCACTGCTCCAGGGGATGGGGATTTGCCTCTGGATTGGGATTGCAGGTGCTGCTCACAACTCACTGCCCCTGCTCTTCACAGTCCTCTTCACCAGCCTCTTCCTGCTGCAGCTGCACCCTGGAATTTCCTCGGGATTTAAATTTCAGAGGTTTGGGTTGAGAACAGTTTAATTGTGTTTCTCTTGCCACTCTTTTATCCCCTGGAATACTTTCCCAAGTCTGTGTTACATTTCTCAGCTTTCCCAGCCAGTCCCAGTGTATCTTCAGTCTTCAGCTGAAGGAATTCCAGCATTTTGGGAGCAGAGTTTGGAGCAAAGGAGGCTCAGGGGGGACCTTCTGGCTCTGCAAGCCCCTGACAGGAGGGGGGAGCCAGGGGGAGTCAGGCTCTGCTCTGAGCAAGGAGGAGAGGAAACAGCCTCAAATTGTGCCAGGGGAGGCTCAGGTTGGACATCAGGAGGAATTTCCTCATGGAAAGGGTTGGTTAAGCATTGGAACTGCCCAGGGAGATTTGGGGTCCCCAGCCCTGGAGGTGCCCAAGGCAGGACTGGACACTCAGTGCTCTGGGCTGGATGGGCTGGTGGAGATCAGTCACAGGTTGGACTCCATGACCTTGGAGGGCTTTTCCAGCCTCAGTGATTCCCTGATTGTGTGATGCTGGGATGGAGCTGTTCCTTTGGGTGACTCCCTCCTCTGCCGTAATTCCTTCCTGCACAGAATCACAAACGTGGAGCTGTTGTGTCACACACAGAGGAGCATCCCACCTGTCACGAGGAGGAAACCTGCTGCTCCTGTGATTGTCCTAATGCCTGTTTTCCTGTTTACCCCCCTGTGCCCCTGCAGGTTTTGTCCTGCTTGGTGCAGATCGCCTCCGTTCGCAGATCCCTCTTCAACAACGCCGAGCGGGCAAAGTTCTTATCTCATCTCGTTGATGGAGTCAAACGGATACTGGAAAACCCCCAGGTGGGTGTTCCAGGTGGAACTGGGGCTCTGCTTCCTCTTCATCATGTTTCTCCACCAAAAATACCTCCAATGTCCATGTCCCACTTGATCACGGACACAGGAGGAAGAAGAACTTGGCAAAGGGGAGAAGGGTGCAATGTCCTGCTGCTCTCTTCCTTTTCTCAACCAAGGAAGGTTCAGGTTGGATAGCAGGAAAAATTCCTTCACTGGAAGAGTACTTTGGCATTGGAACAGGCTGCCCAGGGCAGTGGTGGAGTCACCGTCCCTGGAAGTGTTCACAAAACAAGTGGACGTGGCACTTCCTGAGCCGCTTCATTGGGCAGGGGGGGATTCGGTCGAAGGTTGGGCTCGGTGACCGTGGAGGTCCCTTCCAACCCATGTGGTTCTGTGACAATCTGAGCCCCTTGCAGTCACTGCTGAGCTGTTCCTCAGTTCCTCTTCCCCTTTTTCTCCTCTCAGAGCTTGTCAGACCCCAACAACTACCACGAGTTCTGCCGGTTGCTGGCGCGGTTGAAAAGCAATTACCAGCTGGGCGAGCTGGTGAAGGTGGACAACTACCCCGAGGTCATCCGGCTCATTGCCAACTTCACCGTCACCAGCCTGCAGGTACACCTGGCTCTCCTTCTCTTGTCTCCCCTTGAAACAAAAATCCCACCCCCCTGCTCTGTTCCCTGCCCCTTAATTTACGTTATTTTTGCCCCAAACCCCTCTCGGAGAATCCCGCGGTGTAGCCGTGATTGTCCTGTGAATTCCTGCTGAATGGAGCTGGAGCAGCCTGTGGGGGAAGGCAGAGTTGCCATGCCTCCAGAGGCTTTCCAAATCCTAGCAGAGAAGAAAAAAAACCCCCAACCTGTTAAATAAGGCTTATTTTTAGAATTGTGTCTCACTTCACGTCGCAGGGATTGCCAGTAATAGGGATATCAAGCCCTATTCCCACTGAGTTTTCCACTGGTGTATCGAGCTAGTAACCACCCCCCTGCACAGGGCAGGGATCAGAACATTGTACAGCTCAGATAATGCCTTTTGTTTGTTAAATTTTGATATCTGAAAGCAGCTTGAGGCTGCACAGGGGGTGTGGGGAGCTGTGCAGTGCGAGCTCGGCCGTGGTTGGGGACTGGAGGCTCAGCTCCACATCCTGGGGACTCGGGATTATCTCCCTGAGTGCTGCTGATGCCACTGAATCCAGGTGTGCACTGGAATTCCTGGTTAATTTGGCAACCAGGCCCTTCAAGCTTTTAGATGCTGCTGTGCCCAGTGGAAGGTTCATTGCCCATGGCGAGTGGAAGGAGCTGAGCTCTGAGGTCCCTTCCAAACCGAACCACTCTGATGTTCTGTGATCTCTGTATCCCCCTGGCTCAGCAGACCTGATACTCCTCAAATTCCTTGTTCCCACTGGCATTTCCAGCGTGGAAACTCTGCCAGTGCAAGGAGACCCCTCTGGCACCACCCGTGGCCCTCCCAAGTCGGAGGAGGAGGGGGGGGCAGGAATTCTGCGATCCTATGAAAATAATCCGGGGAAAATAATCCAGATCATAATTCCCTGCGTTTGTGGTTTTTTTTTTCCTTCCCTTTCCCTCTGGAAGCACTGGGAGTTTGCTCCCAACAGTGTTCACTACCTGCTGAGCCTGTGGCAGCGCCTGGCAGCGTCCGTGCCCTACGTGAAGGCCACCGAGCCCCACATGCTGGAGACCTACACCCCCGAGGTCACCAAAGCCTACATCACATCCCGCCTGGAATCCGTGCACATCATCCTCAGGTGAGGCCAGAGCCAGGGCTGGAGCTGCTCTCCTGGCAGGAAAGGCTTCCCAAAGGGAATTGGGGTTGTTCAGCTCCGGGGTGACCTCAACTGGAATTCCCGTGGGCCCGGGAAACGCCCTGTACCCCCCACAAACCCCCTGCTGTGGTTGGACAGACCATCTCCACCCCATAAATCCCTTCCTGACCCGCTCTCTCTCCGCTCAGGGACGGGCTGGAGGATCCCCTGGACGACACGGGGCTGGTGCAGCAGCAGCTGGACCAGCTCTCCACCATCGGGCGCTGCGAGTACGAGAAGACGTGTGCTCTGCTCGTGCAGCTCTTCGACCAGTCAGCCCAGTCCTACCAGGAGCTGCTCCAGAGTGCCACTGCCAGCCCCATGGACGTGGCTGTGCAGGAAGGTGAGCCCAGCTGCAGGACTCAGAGGGTTTTCTTCCAGAGGGTTTCATTTAATACCTATTTAATATCTTTACTATCTTTATTGATGGTTTAGATGAGGGGGTTGAGTCCACCATCAGCAGATTTGCAGATGACACCGAGCTGGGGGGTAGTGTCAATCAGCTGGAAGGCAGGAGGGCTCTGCAGAGAGACCTGGACAGGTTGGAGAGTTGGGCTGATTCCAAGGGGATGAGGTTCCCCAAGGCCAAGGGCCGGGTCCTGCCCTTTGGCCACAACAACCCCCGGCAGCTCCAGGCTGGGCCAGAGGGGCTGGAGAGCAGCCAGGCAGGAAGGGAGCTGGGAGTGGGGATGGACAGGGAGCTGAACAGGAGCCAGAGTGTGCCCAGGGGGACAAGAAGGCCAATGGATCCTGGCCTGGCTCAGGAACAGGGTGGCCAACAGGGCCAGGGAAGTGATTCTGCCCCTGGACTCAGCACTGGTGAGGCCACCCCTGGAGTGCTGTGTCCAGTTCTGGGCCCTCAGCTCAGGAAGGACATGGAGGGGCTGGAGCAGGTCCAGAGAAGGGCAACAAGGCTGGGGAAGGGACTGGAGCACAAGTGCTGGGAGGAGAGGCTGAGGGAGCTGGGGGGGCTCAGCCTGGAGAAGAGGAGGCTCAGGGGAGACCTCCTCACTCTCTGCAACTCCCTGACAGGAGGGGGGAGCCAGGGGGGGTTGGTCTCTTTTCCCAGGCAACCATCAGCAAGACAAGAGGGCTGGGTCTGCAGCTGTGCCAGGGGAGGGTTAGGTTGGAGATTAGGAAGAATTTCTTTGCAGAGAGGGTGCTCAGCCATTGGAATGGGCTGCCCAGGGAAGGGGTGGATTCTCCATCCCTGGAGGTTTTTAAGCTGAGACTGGATGTGGCATCAGTGCCATGGGCTGGGAACCACGGCGGGGTTGGATCAAGGGCTGGTCTTGATGATCTGAGAGGTCCCTTCCAACCCAGCTGATTCTGGGATTCCCAGGAGAACCCACCCAGCAGGAAGGATCGTCTTCCCTGTGCTGCCACAAGGAGCGGGATGGTTTGGACACCCAGTGTTCCTGCTGGAGAGAGGGCTGTCCTAGAACCGACCCCATCCTTATGTTTGGGGGGAAATACAATGTGTTTCCTTGCCTGTTCTGTCAGAGCCACGAGGGTGTTCCCCACCCAGCACTGCCCAGCTCGTCCCTCTTTACCTGAGCTGGGATGTGGGTGCTGCTTTGACCCTCCTCACAGTGCTGTCCAACAACTGACCCAATTTCAACTTTTCTGGGGAAATATAACACATTTCCTTGCCTGTTCTTTCAGAGACAAGTCACGAGGGTGTTCCCCCTCCAGCACTGCCATCCCTGTTTTCCCTGAGGGGGGATGTGGGTGCTCCTTTGACCCTCCTCTTTGGCTGTGGGGCAGAAACCTCCAGCTGGTTGTTGGTAAAGAGCCACTGGCAGTGGGATTTTCACCTGGTGCCACTGCCTGAAGTGGTTTGTGTGCACAGCCCAGGGTGGGCTCAGCGTGGGGGGGCAGGAGTTATTTAACACAGGCCAGAGCACAGCAGCTCCTCTGGGGGCTCAGGGATTATTCCCCTCTCTAACACTGGATCTGCTTCCCCTTCCCTGGAGGAGTTGGGTGCGTCAGCACAGGTATGGGAACTGTTCCTTTTCCTTCTGAAATGGCACTGCCTGGTTTAACACAGTTATTCCTTATTTTCTTTCGGCTTTATTTGTGGGGAAAACTCCCATCTAAGTTGACTTCTCCACATCCCTTGAAGGAATAAACACTTGCTGGCACGTTAAAGTGCACAGAACCTCCTTTTACAAGGAAGTGACTTTCTGCAGTGGAAAAGCTCTGAATAAGGACAGTCTTCCAGGGAGACCTGGCATTCTTTTTTACTCTTTTAGTAAATCCTGGAATGGTTTGGGATGGGAAAGGCCCTCAAAGCCCATCCAGTCCCACCCTCAGCCATGGGCAGGGACACCTTCCTCTAGCCCAACTTGCTCCAACCTGACCTTGGACACTTCCAGGGATGGAGCACCACAAAATAGCAATGAAAGCATTAAGATGGAAAGTTCTGTCTCATAAACACAACCCCAGAGCCTTTTTCCTTGGCACTGCACATTCCATCAAAGCCCTGGATCAACACCAGGGGCCGTCAGGAGAGGTTCCTCACCACAGGGTGCATAACCGAGTCCTGTGGGGAGAAAGACACCCCTTGTGCCCGCTCTGTGTGCCCAGATGAGGGTCAGATCTCATGGATCTCGTGGTTCTGTGCTGGTTCTCATGTCCTGTGTTGCTTGCAGGGCGCCTGACGTGGCTGGTCTACATCATCGGGGCGGTCATTGGCGGGCGGGTGTCGTTCGCCAGCACGGACGAGCAGGATGCCATGGATGGAGAGTTGGTCTGTCGGTAGGGAAGCGCCTCTGGCTGCTGGAGCCCTCCCCAAAACCACCCTGCTGACCCTGTTCTTCCCCTCCTTTCACCTCCAAACCCCTTGGAATTGGCAGAGGGAAGGAGGGATCGGTGGCGCTCGTTGGCTAAACTGGGGGGATTTGGGTTGTGAGGAGCAAACTGAGAGGGGAAGAACATGGAAAAGGGGCTTGTTGGTTCAATCACTGACTAAATGCATGATGGTTCTTTGCTGGGTTGGAGAGGGAAAAGTCTTTTTTTCATGGTTAATAATCCCAAGAGGCTTTTGTTCATAAATGAACTGTGAATGTTGTAGTTCTGAAGTTAAAACTTCACGGTGTTCCCTAAAACGTGCTGGGATTTTTGGGATTGCAAATCCTGGCCCAGTGCAAGCTTTATTTGGTGGGTGTGAGGATGAAACCTTGAGTCCCACTGAATGTTTTCTGGTCCAGATCTTAATGCTCCCCTTGGAAACCAGGGGAGGAGAAGGAGCTGAAGTGTGAAGGTGTGGAAGCTGAGCTGTGGGTAAACCAACAGGTCCAAGCTCTGGCTTCCCATCAGGCTGATGAATTAAAAAGGGGAAATTATGAGACCCCCATCTATATTTCAGTTGCCTTTAGAGCCATCACAGATGATAAATGTCCGTAGAAATCTGTTAATATTTGGGCTTCTTTCCTGCTTTGTGGCACTTGCCCAAAGGGATATCCTTGGGTTTGCCCCCCAGTTGTGCTGCAGGGGTGTTCTTTACCCCCAGATCCCCCCCCCAGCTCATGGGGGGTGTTCCTGCAGGGATGGAGAAGCCTCACAACAGCTTTACACCACAGAGCAACCTGCCGTGGGCACTGGTTTTGTGAATTCCCAACCCAAAACAACAATTCCCCCGGGAAGCAAAAGGCCTGGAAACAGCACCACAATCCCAGAAATCCCTCCTTGCTCCCTGTGTCCCTCAGCAAGGTGTGTTCTCCCACCTTTCCCCAGGGTGCTGCAGCTGATGAACCTGACGGATTCCCGCCTGGCCCAGGCTGGGAATGAGAAGCTGGAGTTGGCCATGCTGAGCTTCTTCGAGCAGTTCCGGAAGATCTATATCGGAGATCAGGTGCAGAAGTCTTCCAAGGTAATCAGTGCCCTTGGCTGGGGCTCCTTGGGGATCCAAACTCCAGTGATCCCTGCTTTTTTCTAAGGAAAACCAGGGGCATTAATGATTTTCTCCTCTCTTCAGCTGGAGATTCTTGCAAGTCCCATGTGCTGTGATTTCTAGATTTGTTTCCAAGTGTTATTTTTGAGCTGTTTTGAAATACCCACGTCAGGAAGGAGCCATTGGCTTTGGCTCCTTCTCGGGAGCTGAGAACTGGAAACCATAATTCAGTTTTCCCTGAAAACCTCTGACCACCTCAAACACCCACGGAGTTTCATCTCTCTCTTGCTTCCCTGGCTCTGAAGCGGAGATAAATCTCCCTTCTCTTCATGCCAAGGCAGTTGTAGGTGTACTGGTGCCTTGGTGCCTCTTTAGAGGTGTGATATCCTTGTTTTAAATGAAAAAAACCCACGGAGGATGGGAACAACATTGCTCCAAACTGGATTCTTTTCCTTTCTGATCACAACCTTCCTTCCCTACCCCGGAGACTTGGGGACTGCTGATAAGAGTTCCAGATAAATAGAGTAAGTACTGGGTGTAGTTGGAGGTGGAGGAGCATGGTTTTTATGCCCCCTTTTCCTTGGAAAACCAAGTGCTCCTGCTTTTATGTGCAGTGTCTGGACCTCCAAGAAAGAGGAGACAGCGATTAGGGGCGAGATCAGATGCCGAGATCTGGGAAATCCCGGAGCAAACACCTCCCAACATGGTTCCACCCAGGGAAAAACAACTCCTCTTGGAGGATTCCTTGTTTTCCTGGCAGTTTTTAACCGGGTGTTGTTCCCTCCCCAGCTGTACCGGCGGCTCTCCGACGTGCTGGGGCTCAACGACGAGACGATGGTGCTGAGCGTGTTCATCGGGAAAATGTAAGTGCTGCTGCCCCCCAGGCAGCCCAGAGCCCAGGCTCTGCTGCACCAGGAAAACTGCAGTGTTGTTGAGGGAGTGTTGGTCAGCCTTAAAAAAAAAAAAAAAGCAGCAAAAAAACCTAGGAACATCTGGCTCTCCTCGAGGGAATTACAGGCTTTTCTCAGGGCTGAGGTCACGCAGGGCGCCCAGGATTGGTTTGTCCACCACGCCGAGACACAAAAATAAAGCCACACGCCAGGAGAACGGATTCTCTTCCCAGTAAAAAGCAGAGGCAGGGAGGGGACAGCTCCCAGCACAGGTCCCCTGTGGTCACTCCACGATTGGCAGCCACGAGAGCTCTGTGGGGAGGCACCGGCGGCTCCTCCGAAGCTTTTCTTTGCCGCTCGGTCCCGAATCCTTCCCTTAAAAAAACTCTTCCACTCCCATCAACACCCAATTCGGCCTCTTCTCCAGACCCAGCCTGGCTTTTTGTCCAGCCTTTGGAGCGTTTGGAACCAACTGAGGAGCTGACACCCAGTGCCCTGTGCCTGGTGCCGAGCAGCCCAAAGCTCCCCCCGCACTCGTTCAGCATCGCCCCCGTTTTTACCTGCACGGGGCCTTGCTCATCCCACAAAGCCTGGCTGGGCAGCATTCCCGAGGGATGGAATGGCTCTCCTGGAAGAAGCAAGGGCTACTAGAATTCTGCAGCTGACAGTGGATGGTGCAGGTGCAGAATTGCATACGTCTGCATGTAGTCACTGCCGCAGAATTCTCTTACCCTTGCTGCAGAAACCAGCCCTGGAGTGCCCCAGAATTCCAAGGGCCTGGCTATGGGCCAGTGTAGCTTGGGACCCAAGTAGTGAAGATTATCTGAAGGATAATTTTCTAGTCAACCAAATGTAAGTACAGTGATTTTATACCGATCTTTTGTGGCTTGTGCTGTCTGTGGTCTCGGTGGAGGGTGGAGCTGAGCATTTTGGGGTGACTTAAACTGCAAGAATCCGCTGCCCAGCCCAGGGGAATCCGAGCAAACCCCCTCTGACCCATCCCTGTCCTGTTCCCTCTTGCAGCATCACCAACCTGAAGTACTGGGGTCGATGTGAGCCCATCACCTCCAAGACGCTGCAGCTGCTCAACGACCTCTCCATTGGATATCCTTTTGGGAAGAGCTGCTGGGGGCACAGGGATGAGGGAAGAGTGGCCCGGGAGCGAGTCACAGCTCCCTGAACCCCTTCACCTTTTGGGCAGTGAGAAAAGCAGGGTGTGTTTGCCCCACACCTCGTTGGATCGCAGTGGATGACTGGGATGTAGATTTTTTACATTTTGGATCATTGCTTCAGAGTTGACCACCCACAGCCAGTTTACAGCCTGTCTTCTGCTTTTCCACAAGCTCCAGGCAAATTTTTTTATGGCAGAGTGAACAAAACCTATCACTGCAGGTCTCTCCATTGAGGCCTTGGTTGCTCTTGAAACAAATGGAGGAGAATCCACAACGTCCTGAATAACACAGACACAATCCCCTTCCAGCTTTGCCCTGGGAGTGCTTTTGTAAGGATTTTGTAGGGATTCTCTGCTGCTTCCTTAACCCCCCTGCACGTACAGCAGCGTGAGGAAGCTGGTGAAGCTGAGCGCTGTGCAGTTCATGCTGAACAATCACACGGTGAGTCCTTCCCCCTCCTCCTCCCCCCTCTCCCCCCTGCCTTTGTGCAGCTCAGACAATCCCCAGGGGAGACACTGACACACTCTGGAAGTTTTCCTGGCTCCCAGGTGCCTCCCTGGTACCAGGTGAGCCTGTGGAAGGTGTGGTTTGTGTCCCACCTCTGTTGGGTTCTGAGGGGCTGTGATTTTGTGGCACTTAGTGTGGGAGGGCTCTGCTCTCCAGTCAGGCCAGACCCATCCCTGGAAGTGTCCAAGGCCAGGTTGGACAGGGCTTGGAGCAACCTGGGATAGTGGGAGGTGTCCCTGCCCGTGGCAGGGGGTGGAACAAGGTGATCCTTAAGGTCCCTCCAACCCAAACCATTCCATGATTGTGTTCCATGTGTCTGTGATGCTCCAATGCTGGAGCAGTTGGACACCCAGCGCCCCTTCCAGAGGGTTTTCAATGCCTGGTGGAATGAGGAGCTGCATTCCCTGAGCTTTTCAGGCATTCCCACGTCCTGCCCTCGGCCCAGAAGCTGAATTCAGTCTGGAATTGCTGTTTCCATGGAGAATGTGGGCAGAGTAGCTGGGCAATCTGCTCTCAGAGAGCTGCTTTAAGGCAGCCTGAAGGATCCCCAGCAGTAAAGGGGGAGATTCCATCTCTGCTCCAGAGATTCCATCTCTGCTCCAGAGGCAGAGCCAGACTTCCTGGTTCACCTGGGGCTGGGGAATTCCAGGCTGAGGGATGGCAGCGCTGGGATTTGCTGTTCCAGGCAGTGCCTGTTGCCCTCTGGTGGCCTGTGCTCCGGGACAGCTCCAGGGATCCCTGGATCCCGCTGCTTCCCATCAGTGCCCAGCCTGGGATCAGCTGGAGTTGGGATCCTCACCCCTGGCTCAGGAGCCTGTTCAGGGTGGTGGTTCCCTGAATTGTTGAGGTTGGAAAAGCCCTTTAAGACCGAGTTTGGTGACCAACCAGCACCACCACCACCGTCACCACTCAGCCACGTCCCCGAGTGCCACTCCACGTGTTGTTTGAACCCTTCCAGGGATGGACACTCCACCACAGCCTGTCCCGATGATTTACAACCCTTCCCATGACGAATTTTTTCGTGATACCCAACCCAAACCTCCCCTGGTGCCACTGGAGGCCTCTTCCTCTTTAACCCACCTGTGTTTTCCCTCTCCAGAGTGAGCACTTTTCCTTCCTGGGCATTAACAATCAGTCCAACCTGACGGACATGAGGTGTCGGACAACGTTCTACACTGCACTGGGGCGTCTGCTCATGGTGGATTTAGGTACCTGGGGGCTTTTCCTGGGAATCAGAGCAATATCCTGGGCTTTGGAAGCTGGGCCCTGCTTGTTTAGGGAGCTGTAAGCCCCTCCAGGAAAGGAGGCTGGAGTTGGAAAACCCCCCAAAAGAAAAAGGAAGGGAAGGAAGCTCGAGGGTGGGTTTGATGCCACATTGCCGGGCACAGGCCACCAAACCTGGGGCTGAATTTTTCCATCCTGATATCCCACATGTTTTCCTGACATGGCTCAATTTGTTCCAAGCCACTTATCAGTCAGATTTTGGCAGTGACAGATCACCTGGCTGGAGACCTCTGGTCCCTCTGCCTCCGGGGGAGTGTCTGGCACAGGACACAGGGATGTGCCATTTATTTTCTCCTGAATTCCTGGGTTTTTTTCCCCCTCTCAGGGGAAGATGAGGATCAGTACGAGCAGTTCATGCTTCCCCTCACTGCTGCCTTTGAGACTGTGGCCCAGATGTTCAGCGCAAACACCTTCAACGAACAAGAGGCAAAAGTAAGTTGGGACATTCCCTGTTATCCCTGTTCTCCATGTTCTCCCTGCTGTTTTCCTTAGGGACCTGGATGTTTTCAGAGGGGCAGGAGAGAGCAGTCATTTGTGCAGAGTGGGAGCTGCTCTCCCCTCTGGAATGGTGGGAGCCTCCCTTCCAGGGGGAATGGCCTGTATCCCTCAGGATCAGGCGTGGTTTGGGGTTGGAACAGGGAGATCACCTGCCACCATTCCCTCTGCTGGGAATGAAATATCCCAGTGGTGTCCCAGCTCCTGGCAATGGAGAAGAAGGACTGTCCAGGCTGGGATTGGGCTCCTGCACAGGCAGGGATTGCTGTTGGGATGGGAGGGAGGGAAGTGGAGCCAGGCAGGGATTGCTGTTGGGATGGGAGGGAGGGAAGTGGAACCAGGCAGGGATTGCTCCATGCCTGTATTTTATTTTAACACCTTTCCTTTCTCCACACAGAGAACTTTGGTGGGTTTGGTGAGAGATTTGAGGGGAATTGCCTTTGCCTTCAATGCCAAGACCAGCTTCATGATGCTGTTTGAGTGGATGTATCCTTCCGTTCCCCTAAAACTGCAGCCACCCCTGACTGCATCCAAATGTCCCATTTTCCCTGTGAAATCCTGCCTGGGGTTTCTCTTCACTTTTATGGCACTTGGTGTCCTGAAATAGGTTGGACTTGGCCCATCTGCAGCCAAGTGAACCTCCAAGGCTGCTCTGAGCTCAACTGCCGGGGTTTTCTGAAGGGCTCTGACCTATAAAACACAAAGGTTTCCCTGCCCTGCAGCCCAGCAGCACCAAAAGCATTTCCTGCTGTCCCTGGAGCAGCGGGATCCGTGGCCTTTGGGTGAGGAATCCGTGTCCTTTGGCCCTGTTAATTAAGCTGCTCTGCAAGGCTTGTGTGCAGCACCCAAAATGTGCCTTCTGATGGAAACTTTGCCCTCTGGAGAGCCCAGAAGTCCTTAGCTCTTTCCTGGCAGATACCCCTCCTACATGCCAATCCTGCAGAGAGCCATCCAGCTCTGGTACCACGACCCAGCCTGCACCACCCCTATCCTCAAACTCATGGCTGAGCTGGTCCACAACAGGTAGGAGCCTGGAAAGTGGCTGGGATTTCCTGGAATGCTTTGGCTTGGAAGGGCTTGGAAGGCTCAGCCCCTTCCCTCTGTGTGTGTTTGTTGCTCTGGGTGGGAGTCGCTGCCCTGTTGTGTTTTCTCTCCTTCGATCTATTTATGCTCCAAAAGCTGCCAGGGGGGACAGAAGAGGGGGGGGAAACTGGGATTGTTCAAGCAGGGAAGCAAATCCCCCAGCTCAGATCCCGTGGCTCCATCAGGCCGAGACACAATCAATAACCTCTGGATATTTTCATTCCCAAGGGCAGCACTGGCAGGTGGGGGCAGGAAATTTGGTCCCTTTTAAAAACCTGGCTTTCAGATGGACCTTGTTCCCTCTGGCAGCCACTTTGCTCTGGAGCCTCAGCCCTTCTCTGCCAGCAGAGAGGGACCTGTGACGCTGCTGGGATAATTCAGGAGCTGTCTAAGCTGGCATGGGAAGGTTGCCAGGATGATGCTCTGGCTCCCAGCCGGCTGAGCACAACCCTGTGGGAAGGGGCAGAGCTGTTCCAGGGACACAGGGTTCGGGCACAGGCCTTGGGGAGCTCTTGGGAATGCATCCTGCCAGGCTGCATCTTTGCAGCCGGGGCACAATCCCTGCTGGAAACCATCCAGGCATTTATTCCAGAGGTGAACTGGGCAGCTGGTTGTGGTTCAGTTGTCAGGCTGAGTCACTGCAGGGGCACAAGTGCCAAGCTGGGACTCACTGGTGCTGCCCTGAATAGGGGCCAGTCAGGCCGGGCTGCAGGGCCTTCCAAGAGGTTGTGTTTGGGAGCAGTATCCCAGTGACTGATTGATTTCCAGCCTCAATCCCATAATATTCCTGACATCTGAGAAATACAGGGCCTTTCTTCTGCCACAGCAGAGCTCCTCTGGCCCCGAGTGCCTGTGTCCTGTGTGGTGTTGGGATTTCCTACCAGGGCAGGGTGGGATCTCAGGGAGCATCCAGGAGTCCCAGAACCAGCAGCTCCTGCACTGGTGGCTCTGGTTTTGCTCCCAGCTGTGTTTGAGCTGCACTTTCCAGTCCCAGAGTGGTTTGGGTTGGAAGGGACATTAAAGTTCATCCTGTTCCACCCCCTGCCACGGGCAGGGACACCTCCC
The DNA here is from genome assembly GCF_036250125.1 of Pseudopipra pipra. Taxonomy (NCBI): domain Eukaryota; kingdom Metazoa; phylum Chordata; class Aves; order Passeriformes; family Pipridae; genus Pseudopipra; species Pseudopipra pipra. The sequence goes on from NC_087576.1 coordinate 1,728,029, forward strand.
ACTAGCCCAGGTTCCTCCAACCTGTCCTTGGACACTTCCAGGGATCCAGGGGCAGCCACAGCTTCTCTGGGAATTCCACTCCAGCCCTCCCCACCCTCACAGGGAGGAATTCCTTCCCGAGAACCATTCCCTGTGTCCTACCCCTCCATCCCTTGTCCCAAGTCCCTCTCCAGCTCTCCTGGAGCCCCAGGGGCTCTCAGGTCTCCCTGGATCCTTCTCTCCTCCAGGTGAACCCCCCCAGCTCTCCCAGCCTGGCTCCAGCCCTGGGATGAATCCAGCGTGTCTCTAACCATTCCCTGTGTTTCCCTCAGATCCCAACGGCTGCAGTTTGACGTGTCCTCTCCCAATGGAATCCTGCTCTTCCGAGAGACCAGCAAAATGATCACGACCTACGGTGAGTGGCCCCGGGTGGGATCCAGCAGCCTTGGGCTACCCTGGACTCCCCCATGGCTTGGGAAGGCTCCAGGAGCCAGGCTGGGGAGCAGTGCCAGGTGGATGCTTGGATACAGGGAGATGGTGCTGCTGGAAGCATGGGGTGGCCAGGCAAGGAGAGGGAAACAAGGAAACAGGAGCCAGGCTGGGCCCCTGCGAGGGTGACACCATGGAGAACGTTCCTGTCCCCACAGCAAAACACACTGAGTTCTCCTGAAAAATCACGGAATGGTTTGGGCTGGAAGGGACCTTAAAATCATGGAGTTCCACCCCCTGCCATGGGCAGGCACACCTTCCACTAGCCCAGGTTGCTCCAAGCCCCATCCAACCTGCCCTTGGACACTCCCAGGGATGGGGCAGCCACAGCTTCTCTGGGAATTCCAGCCCAGCCCCTCCCAGGGAGGAATTCCTTCCTAATATCCCCTCTAAATTCCCCCTCTGTCAGCTTAAGGCCATTCCCTTTGTCCTGTCACTCCATGGCTTTGTGAAATCCCAGAGGAGCCACACTTTTCACTGGTACCAGTCTCCCTAACCCTCACCTGGGGGACAAATCCTTGGTGGCCTCAGCCCTTCCTTAACAGCTCCGCTTGGGTTTTCCTGCCCCCCTGGAGTGGGGAGGCTTTGGATGCAGTGCTGGAACGCTGACCCCGCTTCTGTGCCGTGCAGGGAATCGCATCCTGACGCTGGGGGAGGTCCCCAAGGATCAGGTCTACGCCCTGAAGCTCAAGGGCATCTCCATCTGCTTCTCCATGCTGAAGGCAGCGCTGAGCGGCAGCTACGTCAACTTCGGGGTGTTCCGGCTCTACGGGGACGACGCCCTGGACAACGCCCTGCAAACCTTCATCAAACTGCTGCTCTCCATCCCCCACAGCGACCTCCTGGTGAGCATCACGCTGGGAACACCCCAGGGAGGCAGGGCTGGGAGGTTGGGTGGGAAAGGGATCGAGGAGAGAAGGGGACTCGCGCCCCTGGAAGGGGCCGGCGGGGAATGGCAGCTCCTGGAATGTGCAGCAGCGGGTCCTGGGTGAGGGGTGTCACCTCCCCACCCAGATAATTCCCCAGGTTTGGGTTGGAAGGGACCTTAGAAATCATCCCATGGGCAGGGACACCTTCCTCTAGCACAGGTTGCTCCAAGCTGCCCTTGGACACTTCCAGGGATCCAGGGGCAGCCACAACTTCTCTGGGAATTCCATCCCAGCCCCTCGCCACCCTCCCAGGGAAGAATTCCTTCCCAGTATCCCAGATGTTAAATTTTTGGGTGACTTGGCACCTGGAGAGGTCCAAGTTTCCTGTGGGAAAACAGCAACCAGTGGGAAAGAGGATTTAATAGACCAGAGTTGGGAACCTGCTGGATGTGGAATGGTTTTGTTGAGGGAGAAGGAAGGGGGGGGAAAAATCTGTTTGCCCATAAATATGCTGGAAGAGGAGTTGGTTTGTTCTTTCCAGGTGATTAATAAAGGGTTGGGTCTAGAAAGCCTCAACTGATGGTTCCAGGGTAACCATGAAGACTTAAAACTCTTCCTCTCCTCCTTTCCCTGCAGGATTATCCCAAGCTCAGCCAGTCCTACTATTCCTTGCTGGAAGTTCTTACCCAGGACCACATGAACTTTATAGCCAGTCTGGAGCCTCATGTAATCATGTATATTCTCTCTTCCATTTCAGAAGGTCTCACTGCACTAGGTAATTCCTCCTGCTCTCTGTTGTGTTTTCAGGGATTTGGTTTGGAAGTGGAGAGAGAGAGATTTGGGAGAGTTTCGGGATAACAGATGGAATATCCCTTGTGAGAAGGGGTGGAGGAGTTTCCCCTCTGTTAAAGGTGGAATGTTAGAGAGAGGGAGGGAGAGGTTGGAGCAGGTGACCCCAGCACTGGTCCCTTCCATCCCTGTGAATATCATGGAATCATGGAATGCTTTGGGTTGGAAAGGACCTTAAAGCCCATCCAGTGCCACCCCCTGCCATGGGCAGGGACACCTTCTACCAGCCCAGGTTGCTCCAGCCTGGCCTTGGACACTCCCAGGGATCCAGGGGCAGCCACAGGGAAGAATTCCTTCCCACTCTCCCCTCTATCCCTGCCCTCTGGCAGTGGGAAGCCATTCCCCTTGTCCTGCCCCTCCAGGCTCTTGCCCAAAGTCCATCTCCACCTTTCTTCCAGCTCTTTCCAAGCACTGGAAGGCCACAATTAGGCCTCCCTGGATCCTTCCCTTCTCCAGGCTGTACATTCCCAGTTCTCCCAGCCTTTCTTTAGCCTCACCCCAGGGAGGAGGTTTCTGACCCCTTTGGGATTGGGGCAGTTTTTGCTCCTCAGACCCCAAAAGGCCCCCGAGAAGCGTCGCTGTTCCCCTGGGAGCCTTTCCAGCAGCATCCCAACATTCCCGCTCTCCCTGTTCCTGCAGACACCATGGTTTGCACGGGCTGCTGCTCCTGCCTGGACCACATTGTCACTTATCTCTTCAAGCAACTGTCCCGCAGCACCAAGAAGAGAACGACCCCCCTGACCCAGGAGAGCAACCGCTTCCTGCACATCATGCAGCAGCACCCCGAGATGATCCAGCAGGTAATTCCCGAGCCCTGGAACCTCACCAGCTCCCTGAATATTCCCAGCATGATGTCACACCCTGCTCTGCAGCCCCCAGGGTTTTCTGGAATAAACAGGGTGGGTTTTTTTGCTGTCCCACACAGTCCTCGTGGGGTAGGTGTGATGCCGTGGGATTCCAAGCCCTGCTCCAGGGATGTGGTTGTCCCCTGTGCAGGGAACACCATTTTGGCCTTTCAGATTAGCCAAAAAAGTGAGCTTTTGGCTTTAAGAGAAACACAGCTCTGGTGTTCTCCAGCCTCACTCACTGGGACTTGTCAAAGTGTCAGCACAACTCCCACGTGGAAACAGGGAATATTGGGATATTGTTCCACCCTTGCTGGTGGATCAGGTGCCAAGCAAAGCAGGCTTTTTTGGGGGCTAGAGACTGTATTTTCTGAGGCTAAAAAAGAGAAACTGCATCTTCCAGCCCAGCTAGGCTGGATCCTGGCCTGAGCCTGAGGAGGCTGTGGAGGGAAAGGCAGGGAAGGGTGAGAGGAAATTCCTCAGGGCATTCAGACATTCCCTTGTTTAGGGAAGATGAGACAATACTCCCTGGCTGCCTTGGGGCAGGATGGGATGTGTTGGGAATCCAGCAGTTCATGGAGGCTCCAGCTCCTCCCACGATGGGATGGGTTAATGTTGGACTCATGGAATGGTTTGGGTTGGAAGGGACCTTAGAGCTCATCTCATCCCACCCCCTGCCACGGGCAGGGACACCTCCCACTAGCCCAGGTTGCTCCAGCCTGGCCTTGGACGCTCCCAGGGATCCAGGGGCAGCCACAGCTTCTCTGGGAATTCCATCCCAGCCCCTCCCCGCCCTCGCAGGGAGGAATTCCTTCCCAATATCCCATCTAACCCGACTCTCTCTCAGTTTTAAGCCATTCCCTGTTGTCCTGTCACTCTGTGCTCTTGCAAATAGCCTCCAAGGTGTTTCCCACCCCAAATTCTAGGATTCCCTGGCACTCAGGGCTCTGCACCCCTGAGCCCCCAGCCCTGGGGGTGCCTTGCTGCTCCTGGGCCGTGCTGGGGAGGGAGCTGGGATGGGCAGGGCTGCTCTCAAACCCCATTTCCCTCCTCCAGATGCTCTCGACAGTGCTGAACATCATCATCTTCGAGGACTGCAGGAACCAGTGGTCCATGTCCAGGCCCCTGCTCGGCCTCATCCTGCTCAACGAGAAGGTAACGGAGCCAGGAGGGATGGCAGGGCTTGGCTGGGGCTGAGGGAGCAGCAGATGGTTGGGAAGCCTTGGAGAGAGCACGTGCCAAGGGAAGGGTGTCCAGCCCTCCCTGCACACCCTCGGAGCTGAGCAATCCAATCCCCTTCCCCTCAGAGCCCCCCGAAGAGCTGTCACACCTTCCCTCCCTCCTCCCAGGAGCCCCCTGTGCGTGTCCTGCCCCGAAGCCGAGGTCCCCTGGGAACTAACCCATCCTTCTCCTCTCTTCCCAGTATTTCTCTGACCTGAGGAACAGCATAGTGAACAGCCAGCCCCCGGAGAAGCAGCAGGCCATGCACCTCTGCTTCGAGAACCTCATGGAGGGCATCGAACGCAACCTGCTGACCAAGAACAGGGACAGGTCAGTGTGGGGCTGGGGCCTCCTGCACAGCACAGCACTGGAGCAGCTTTTCCAGGACATTCCTTCGTGGAAAGGGTTGTCCAGGGCAGTGGTGGAGTCACCATCCCTGCAGGGATTTCCCACATGTGGGGGTCTGGGCTTGACACTGCTGGGTTGAGGGTCGGGCTTGATGACCTCAGAGGGCTTTTCCAGCCTCAGTTCCACGATTCCATTTTAGGGAATCAGGGCAGAATTTTTTGGTTTTTTGGTGTTTTTTTTCCCCAAGGCTGACCAGGCAGTGTTTAAATTAATTGGCAGTGCTTAATGATCCTTTTCTCAGCTGGGTTTCAATAACCTGCACTGCTCAGGGTTATTACAGAGGGCAAACACGGCACCAGCAACCCAAAAATGCAGAGTGGCTTCAGGCTGCAAGGCAGGGAGAGGGGCAGGTTTCCAAGTGCCCAGCTCTGCCTTCAAACACTTCATATCCCACTGCTTGGTTTGGGGCTTTGGGCTGCAGGCCACGTGTTTTTAATGAGTTCTTTGGAGGTTCAGTTTTCATCACGTTCATCGGGGCAGGTTCCTTCTCACGAGCTCGGGGGTGGAAATGGGTTGTTCTGAAATAACTCTGCAGGTACAGGGTGAGGAATTGGGCTGCCCTGGAAGTGCTTTAGCACCCAAAGGAGGGCACTAAGATGGGGAAGGGCCTTGAGAGGGGCTGTGTGAGGAGTCTGAGGGCACTTGGTGTGTTCAGCTGGAGCAGAGGACACTGAGGGGAGACCTCAGTGCAGTTCCAACTTCCTGGGCAGGGGCAGAGGAGGGGCAGGGACTGAGCTCTGCTCTGGGGGACCAGGGACAGCACCCAGGGAATGGCTGGAGCTGTGTCAGGGCAGGCTCAGGTTGGATCCCAGGACAAGGTTCTTCCTTGGTTGGGCACTGCCCAGGCTCCCCAGGGCAGTGGGCACAGCCCCAAGGCTGCCAGAGCTCCAGGAGGGTTTGGATGCTTCCCTGGGGCACAGGGTGGGACTTCTAGGGATGGTCCTGTGCAGGGCTGAGGGTTGGACTGGATGCTCCTTTGTGAATCCCTTCCAACTCAGCATATTCCATGATTTGAGAGCTCAGGGATTGTTTGGATGCTCCTCTGGGGCACAGGGTGGGACTTTTAGGGCTGGGCCTGTGCAGGGCTGAGGGTTGGACTCACTGCTCCCCGTGGGTCCCTCCCAGCTCAGGATATTCCATGATTTGAGAGCTCAGGGAGCATTTGGACGATCCTCTCAGGGCCAGGGTGGGATTTTGGGGTGTCCTGGGCAGGAGTTGCACTCACTGTTCCCCATGGGTCCTTCCCAGCTCAGCATATTCCATGATTTGAGAGCTCAGGGAGCATTTGGATGATCCTCTCAGGGCCAGGGTGGGATTTTGGGGTGTCCTGGGCAGGAGTTGCACTCACTGCTCCCCGGGGGTCCCTCCCAGCTCAGGATATTCCATGATTTGAGAGCTCAGGGAGCACTTGGATGATCCTCTCAGGGTCAGGGTGGGATTTTGGGGTGTCCTGGGCAGGGATTGCACTCACTGCTCCCCGGGGGTCCCTCCCAGCTCAGGGTATTCCATGATTTGAGAGCTCAGGGAGCATTTGGATGATCCTCTCAGGGTCAGGGTGGGATTTTGGGGTGTCCTGGGCAGGGATTGCACTCACTGCTCCCCAGGGGTCCCTCCCAGCTCAGGATATTCCATGATTTGAGAGCTCAGGGAGCATTTGGATGATCCTCTCAGGGCCAGGGTGGGATTTTGGGGTGTCCTGGGCAGGGGGGTCCCTCCCAGCTCAGCCCTGCCGTGATCCCTGTGCCCGAGGGGGTCCCTGAGTGCCCTGCCTGCCCCCCCAGGTTCACCCAGAACCTGTCAGCGTTCCGGAGGGAGGTGAACGACTCCATGAAGAACTCGACCTACGGCGTGAACAGCAACGACATGATGAGCTGACACCTCCCTCCTCCAGCTGTACAGAGCAGCATCTCCTTGGCCTGGCCCAGAGGGGTTTCTGATGGAAAGAAAAGAGGCCCTTCCTAATCCCTGCCCTTCCCCAGGGCTGGATTGTGGATCCCACGTCCCCGAGGGAGGAGGGAGCAGGAGGTTGAGAGCTCTACCTGGGCAGGTGCTTCTGTTTTCCGTGGGGTTAAAAAATAAAAAAAAAAAAAGGGGGTGGAAGGGCATAATCCAGGTGCAAGAATCCGATGTCTCTCCCTACCCCTGGATGTGGAAACGCCAGCGCTCTGCTGCAGCCTGCCTTGTATAAAACATGTACATTTTTTCATAACATTTTGAACAAGGTTTATATTGACTCGAGTTTAAAAAAAAACGACAAAAAAAAAGGACAAAAAAAGAAAAAAAAACAACAAAAAAAAAAGAGGAAAAAAATAAAAAAAAAACCACACACACACACACAAAAAACCTACACAAAATGACAACAAAAAAAAAAAAAAACAAAAATACAGTGTGATTGAAATTTTTACAGAGTCCTGGTGCACCGGTGCTGGCGTGAGGGTTGTGTATGAGAGTGAGGAAAGTGTGGCCTGAAGCTTTACTGGGCGAGGGGGTGGCTGTGTGTGAAAGTGCAGAGAAATCTATTTAGTGACAGTAGAGAGAGAAGCAGGAAAAAAAAATTAAAAAATTAAAAAAAAAAAGATACAAAAAAAAGGATTAAAAACAAAAAAACAAAAACCACGGCGACGAAACCCGACAAAAATTTAAAAAAAAAAAATTAAAAAAAAAAACAAAAAACAAAAACAAAACAAAGAGAAAAAAAAAAGAGGCATTGTAAAATTCCAAAATGTATATTTTTTCTTATTAAGCCCCCCCTTGAAATCACAATTTCCCCCGGTCTCTCGCCCTTGTTATTGGGAACTCGAAGCCATGGCGTGACCCTCCGTTCGTGCTTGCTCGTGGGTGTCTCTCCTGTCCCCCCTCTGGAGCAGTAGCCCCTGTCCCCTCCCAGAGCCTCCCCTCCTCCCCCACTTCTGTTTTATCCCCCCTTCCGCCCCCCAGCGTGAGCAGGAGCTCAGGGCAGCACAGGGAGGCTTCTGAATAACAAGGTTTTGCCCAGCATGAAGTGTTGAACCCCCCTGGGGAACGAGCCAGTTCTTCTCCGAGTCACCACCAGAAACGTTCGGGATATAAATCGATAGAAAAATTGACTTAACAGAGGAAAGCTGATGGGGGAGGGAACCTGTTTGCCTTGTATTTTCCCACTATTGTTGCTGCTAGTCGTGTGCATCCTCTTGCTCAGCTCTACCCACAGACACTCGTCCTTAGGGCTTCAGTTTTATTTCCCAGACACCACCTACTCTTTAATTTTATTTTCCTTCTTCTCCCCCTTCTTTTTTTTTTTTCTTTGTTTGTTTGGGTTTCTTTGTTGATTTTTTTTTGTTGATTTTTTTTTTTTGTTTTGTTTTGTTTTTTAAGATTTTGTTTGTTTTCTTTCCTCTGGCGATTGTGTGTTGGGTCCCTTTTTCGCGTGAGCAGATGCTGGTTGACTTGTCAGGGTGTTTGCTGCAAACAGTGTAAGCATTGTGACTGCAAATAAAACTTCAATGGTTTCTACTGACCACGTGTCTGGCACCCTCAGTTCCCCACCACCACCCCTGCACCCAAAAACCTCCCCTGCAACCCCAAGATCTCTCCCTGCACCTTGTTTTTACCCAAAATCTCCCCTGGAGCCCCAAGAGCTCTCCTTGCACCCTGTTTTCACACAAAACCCCAAAATGTCCAAAAGAGCCACAAGATCTTCCCCAGAACCTCAAGATCTCCCCCTGCACCACAAGTTTCCCCCTTGCACCCCAAAAACTCCCCTGCAGCCCAGGATCTCCCCCTGCATCCTGGTTTTACCCAAAATCTCCCCTAGAGCCCCAAGATCTTCCCCTGCACCCTGAAATCTTCCCCTTGCACCCTGATTTTCCCCCCCCCTGCACCCCAAAATCTCCCCTGGAGCCCTGACATCTCCCCA